>NC_043707.1:62356556-62461755 GCF_006229205.1 Suricata suricatta
TTTTTTTTTTTTTTTTTTTTTTTTTTTTTTTTTGCGCATAGTGGGGATTTAAAGCCCAAAGCCTTAAAGGACCTGGCACTGCATGCATCTGCTCCCCTCTGAAGTACAGCCTCTCCGCACTGTGTCTGAAATCTTATGTCCCTGAAACACAGTTTTATGCCTGCACAGTGGATGAAATTTATGGTGTAGCAACGCTAAAAGCAACAAATGTTACATTCCCTTGAGTGTACCTTTGTTCCCTGTTGATGAAAGGCCTATGGCAGGCACCTGCAGGATCTTTTGTCCTTGGGAGGCAATATACCCTCTTCTAAAAATACTCTGGGAAGAGAAATGTTCTCTCCCAGGGCGCCTCTGATACCCCTACACCGTGCTATGCACTCTCCGGCTGGCTACCTCCTCCCAAGGACTGCACTCCACAGCTCCACTCCAGGAAAGTCACGCACTTCCCGAACCTCCGAGTTAGAACTCCAAATGCAAACAGACAAAAAACCGATGATATTCAGTACTTCTTGCTCCAAATCCATGGCCCAGAGAGGTTTTCCTCTTGTGTGAACTCGATGCCACATTTTTTAACCCCTTCCTCTTTCTCTCCCTTTTGTCTCTTCACAGAAAGTGTTCCCTCCCATTCACAGCACCACGTTTTCTCTCCCCAATTCACTCCCACCCACCTGCCCCAGCTGTCTTTCTCTAGCCATGGAGGCCCTTTTGCCAGTCTTCGGAACAATTTCCTGGGTGTTCCAAGTGATCTGACCTCAATATAGCTGTGTTTGAGGGACCAGGAAAGCCCAGGGCCCCTACTTCGCCATCTTCACTCCTCTCCTAAAGATTTCATTTTAAAGTAATCTCTACACCCAGTGTGGGGCTCAGACTTACACCCTAAGATCAAGAATCACATGGTCTACCAGCTGAGCCAACCAGGTGCCCCATGTACTGTATTCTTTTTGAAGTAATTGTGAATGGAAGGTTTTCTTAATGTTTCTTCTCATTGTTCATTGTTGCTGTTTAGGAGCACAACTGATTTCTGTATATTTATTTTCTATCCTTTACTGAATTTATTATTTCTAGGAGGCTTTTTTTTTTTTTTTGGTGGAGCCTTTAGGGCTTTCTATATATAATATGATGTCATATGCAATAGAGATAGTTTTACTTCTTCCTTTCCAATATGAAAACCTTCTGTTTCTTTCTCTTGCCTAATTGCTTTAGCCAGTACTTCTCATATGATGTTGAAAAAAAATTGGTGAGAGTAGGGATCTTTGTCTAGTTCCTAATCTTAGAGTAAAATCTTTTAGCTTTTCACCATTGAGTATTATGTTAACTGTGTGTTTATCATATATGGCCTTTTTATATAGAGGTATGTTCCCTTTATACCTGATTTGTTGAGAGTATATATTAAGATTGGCTATTGAATTTTGTCAAATGCTTTTTCTGCATCTATTGAGATGATATAATTTGTATCTTCATTTGGTGTATCACACTGGCTGATTTGCAAATGTTGAACCATCCTTCCATCCCTGAAATAAATCCCACTTGATCATGGTGCTTTATTCTTTTAATGTATCATTGACTATCATTTGCTAATACTTTGTTGAACATTGTTGCATGTATATCCATCAGGGATATTGGCCTGTAATTTTCTTTTCTTGTAATGTCTCATCAAGTTTTGTTATCAGGTAATGCTGGCCTCATAAAATGAGCTTGGGAGGGATCCTTCATCTTTTATTTTTCAGAAGAGCTTGAAATCTAAACAGAAAGCTAAGAGATACAGGAAAGAAGATACTTCATAGAAGAGTTTCTAAAAGGGCATGAAGAAGAGCATGAAGAATTATCCTTAAATAGAATGGATTTCTCTGAGGCTGCAGAGAAGTACATATGTGATGATTATGTAGGCAGGAAATTGAGAATTTTCAGTACGTGATTTCTATTTTGATTATAAAGCTGGAATAGGAAATGGGAGGGGTATCATAGGATCACTTATTGAGTGAAATAGCACATGTATGTATGTGTTAGGGCTGTGTATGTGCATATACATATATTTATCGAGTGGGGACTTGAGTAAAATGTGAGAGGAGGCGTTCATCAAGGTCAATTAAAATGACTGATAGAGTATTGAGGTTCAAGTGAGTACGGAAAACTCAAAATTGTGAAGGCCTCAATCTGACAGTTGTGAGCCTGTCTTCACCTTTAAATCCTCAGCCCAGCTGTGTGAATAGAGAAATCTGATTATAAGACTTCATTAACAGGATAAGAAAACATACTATTAGACAACTGATATTTACAGTAAATTTTGGAGAGACTTGCCATTTGGATTCTAATATACTCTTTTTAAAAAACCCCATCTCTCTAAACAACTCTCTGTCATCATTTTGCATTTAACGTGTTCTAAGCCTCTGATGATATTGAGTTATACAGTTATACCTGAAAGTCCTGTTGAGGTATTTTTTTTTAGGCCAATCATAATTTTCAAGATAAAAGCATCTATTCTCAGAATCGTTACGCTGGTTAAGGGTAGAGCCTATTTTAGGAACTCAGTTCTCCCAATCTAGACAGTATTTTTCCCATGATACTGTAGGTGTTTTCTTCTATTTACTGAATCTTTTTTAGTGCTTTTCTTCCTAGAGATCAAATCTCCAAATAATGAAAAGCATCATTTGTTTTCAAAATGTTTTTAAAATTGTGTAGCAATTCTTATTTTTCCAAGATAGAGTGATATTTTAGCTTTTTGGCAACTGTGTTAATTAATTATAATTATTATATTGATAAGAAAATAGATCTCCTAAATGGTTAAATGATCTATTCAAAGTCAGACTTAAATCCATGGCAATACTGGCTCACACTCCAGGATTTTTAAAATGTGTGCATATTTAATATACACAATATATTAATAGAATATATATTATATGCATATATTATATATACACATATATGTGTGTGTGTATACATACAATATAATATATGATATACACATATATTAGTTCTAGTTTTAAATCCAAGAATTTTTCAGGATAGAACATTTTCTACATGGAAAAAATATAATTGAACTAAATAAATGTAGTGAATTAGATGCCACAAAATCTTCAGTTTATATAGACTTCAGTATAAAATTAAAAGTCCCAATAAAAATATTTAGTTAGAAAGCATTTATATGCTTTTAAGTTCAATTAATCACTTTTAACTATACCTTATTTAATCAGTTGAAAAAAAGAGTTTAGTTTAATACAATTATCTATGGGGGGAAATGCTCTGCGTTTTTACTCTAAGTAAAATCCTTCCAGTTTGTCCTTTCTTCCCCATTGATTTTAAAAATTATATGTTCATTTTAAACTCTGTTATTTCAAACAAGTAGTCTTTTTAGGCCTCACAAATTTTTGCTACATCAAATATAAATGCACTGGAACTAACCTATACTTCATAAGGAAAGGTTTAGAATTTCACAAAAGAACTTGCACCTGCCTCTAGGAACAAAAACATTTAGGTGCGCCTGGGTGGCTCAGTGGGTTAAGCGTGTCCAACTGTCAATTTCAGCTCAGGTCATAACATCACAGTTTGTGAGATTGAGCCCCTCACTGCACTTTGTGCTGACAGCATGGAGCCTGCCTCGGATTCTCTCTTTCTCTCTCTCTCTCTCTCTCTCTCTCTCTCTCTCTCTCTCTCTCTCTCTGTGGCCCTCCCCGACTCTTGCACACTCTTTCTCTCTCAAAACAAATAAATAAATAACGTTAAAAAAACACAACACTTAGATGAATACACAGAGAAATCCTATTTTATTTTCAGTATTTTGGCGCATATCTTCCGATTTTTGAAACAGGTCAGATTCCTCCATTTAAGAAAAGTACTTTAATAGTAATAAATGCCAGCATATAAATTGTTTATATAATTATGCTTTTTTTTGATAAGTAGTTTCAGTTTGAGAAATTAACAGAATCGAAAAGATTTTGTGTACACAAAAAGACTTAAAAAAAACCAGTATATAAGATTTTGACCTACGAGTGAACAGTTTTAAAAGAGATATGCATTTCTTCTTATTTTAGGAAATGATTTGTCCTAACATTTTCATGGATATATCAAGTATTAGACTTGGCATCAGCAAATCATGGTTCTTATGATAATCAAGTTAATTCCAAACTGGAAAACATTTTTACACTAAATATAATATTATTTCTTACCTCCATAAAATGGCTGAAAATCATCCATAATCACAGATTTTTTAGTTAATATGTATTATATTCAAATCTTTTTACCACCACAACTAAAATGTGTGATATGTAGGATATGGCAAACTTCCTGTTGTATCTATAGTTAAATAAATGAAGATACACATGATAAAACTAGCAATACACAAAGTACTTAGCCTCAGAGAATGTTAAATTGAAATTTATATTAAAAATAAATATAATAGGCAATAAAACTTCTGTGATTGACTGATAGGCATTCCCCAAGAGTAATATGAATAAATTTGAACCCCAGAGTCAAAGCAGGATTTTAGCACTGCATGATTTCCTGTGATAAAATAGGTTTCCTGAGATTTAACTTGAGAGTAAATGAAATCTCCAGCAGCTTCATGATAGCACTAAGACGACTTTAAGACAGGGCTTCTGGAAATTATAATCATGTTTGTGAATTTCAAACAAAGCTCATGTTGCAAATGCCTCAAGGTCATGATTATATTTTTTCCTTTAAAGCAATTTTAAAGATTGGATGAAAACCTGAAAGTCTATAATCTGAATGTTGTTTTGATGTCATAATATATATCTTAAAATCTATTGCCCTCAGAAAAACAGAATGCTGAGTAGGAGGACAACTGCAAAGTTTTCAAATATTTTATAAATCAAATCACTATTAATATCAATTAAGCACTGTGAGTAGTCAATAATGATAGGAAATGTACAGTTACTGGCACTCTTTACTGGTTTCAAAAGTATGCAGTGACTAATGATGAAATGCTTATTATAACCTTGATAGTTACACAGATATATATTAAGAACTGGCACAAAAAAGATAAACTGAACCATAGAAAAGAGATTTTGAAGCAATTACTAATCAGGAAAAGATTCTAATAAATCAGTCAGCATTAAGGTTGCTCTTCATCAGCCAGATTCATGGTATTGCAAATTATTTACATTTTTAAATGGCTCACCTGGCTTAGCAATGATATTCAAATAATTTCCATAATATCTCCTGACAAGGACATCTTAGAAAATTGATTATTTAACTCTAAGATTCTAATGGGACAAAGAGAGTTGGGGTGGGGTGGGGGGGGTTGAAAGAAGGAAAAAAACCAACCCTACCAAACCAGATAAGAAGAAAATAGAAAGGGGAAAATGCCAAATCTACAGGAATAAAATGTTAAGTATCAGCAAATATAGATTCAGCTTATGTACGTAGAATGTACGTATAGACGTAGAATTGTGTAATTCCTCTATGATAGCATATCTTTAAGTAATTTACCACTACAGGGCAAACACTGATAGTCTAAGCCCTTTATCATACACTAGGTGCAATCCATATTGTACGAGGCCTATTTGAATTTTTTAGCCTTTCTGCTTAGGATATATTTAACTCTCTAAGAAAAACAATAGAAGTAACAATGCATCCTTAATATTGCTTTCCAAAAAAGAAAAGTAACATTTCTATGTTCTTGAAAAGCCTCTAAGATGTAACTGTGTCTAGCATTGTATAGTAAGTTCTACAGAGCATTCAAATTTTTCCCTGTGGTGAAATTTCATTATAGCATACACCTTGCCAGAAATTACTTTCCAAATTACTCTCTGTGCTGAATTGAACACAGAGTGCACAAGCAAAGAAAGATAAGTTCTTCCAAGATAAGAGATCAAAGAGGGGGGAAGTTCTTAAGCAGATACTCATACTATTGTCTTCTGCTGGGCTCTGAGAAGCAGACAAAATTTGACTCAATCCCAGCCCTCGGTCGGCACACAATTTACTTGTACAGAGAGGACCAGTAGAACAAATAAAAATAAAACTCTTCCAAATCTCTATACATGATCTTATCCACTCCTGTTGCTTAAACTGTTATATATAGAGTATGGCCTAAGACTCTAGGATATTATCTATACTCCCATCCTTCCTATATGCTTTTACAACTGAAGTGGGCATTTCAACAGTTCTTTCAACTGATGAAACCATAATACAAGTGCTAATTCTTTTCCTACTTTTATCTTAATACAAATAATAGCACAACACTCTGGTTGTCAACTCTTCCTTTTCCTTCACATCCTTTTATTTAATCGGTCCCCCATCCCATCTCTGAAAATGTCTTTAAATTCTCTCTACTTACACTGTGAGGGGTCACAGCATAATCTTTGGCTAAGAGTGTTCTAAGGATTTTCCCAACTGATCTCAATTACTTCATATATATATGAATATATCACATCTTCCTTATTCAATCATCTATCCAAGGATACTTATATTGCTTCCATACCTTGGTTATTATAAATACTCCTGCAGTAAGCATAGGGGTGCAAACACCTTTCCAAAATAGTGTTTGCGTTTCCTTTGAGTAAATATCCAGTAGTAGAATTGCTGAATTGTGTATTTCTGTTTGTTTTGGGGAGGAAACTTTCTACTGTTTTAAACAGTGGTTGCACCAGTTTATATCCCCACTAATAATTCACGATGGTTCCTTTCTTCCCACATCTTTGCTAACACTTGTTATTTCTTGTCTTTTTGATACTATCCATTCTGACAGGTGTAAGATGATATCCCATTGTGGTTTATTTTTTTAATTTAAATTCTAGTTAATATATATTGTAACATTAGCTTCAGGAGTAGAATTTAGTGCTTCATCACTTACATATAGCACCCAATTCTCATGACAAATGTGTACCTTAATACCTATCACCAGTTTAGCCCCTCCCCATCCCCCTCACCTCCAGCAACCCTCAGTTTGTTCTTCTATAGTTAAGAATCTCTTATGGTTTGCTTCTCTTTCTTTCTTTCTCTCTCTCTCTCTCTCTTTCTCCCTTCCTCTCCCTCTCTCCTTTTTTCCCTTTCCCCTAGGTTCTTCTGTTTTGTTTCTTAACTTTCACATATGAATAAAATTATATGGTGTCTTCCTCTTACTGACTTATTTTCCTTAGCATAACACACTCTAGCTCCATCCACATTATTGCAAATGACAAGATTTCATTCTTTTTGATGGCTGAGTAATATTCATATATGTATATGAATATATATCACATGTATATGAATATATATTACATTCATATATATATGTATGTGAATATATATATCACATCTTCTTTAATTATGCATTTGTCAATGGACATTTGGGCTCTTTCCATTATTTGGCCATGACTCATTGTGGTCTTGATTTTCATTTCCCTAAGGATTAGTGATGTTGATGAGCATCTTTTCATGTGTCTGTTGGCCAACTGTATGTCTTCTGTAGAAAAAATGCTTATTTATATCCTCTGCCTATTTTTTAATTGGATTATTTGGGTTTTTTTTAGTGTAGAGTTGTATAAGTTCTCATACGTATTGAATATTAATCCTTTATCAGATATATGATTTGCAAATATCTTCTGTGAATATAGAAGGTTGCCTTTTCATTTTGTTGATGGTTTCCTTTGCTGAGCAAAAGCTTTTTATTTTGGTTTACTGTCAATAGTTTATTTTTGTTTTTATTTCCCTTGCCTAAAGAGACATAATTAGAAAAATGTTGCTAAGGCTGATGTCAGAGAGAGAGATTACTGCCTATGTTTTCCCTTAGGAGTTTTATGGCTTCAGATTTCACATTTAGTCTTTAATTAATTTTGAGTTTGTTTTTGTGTGTGGTATAAGGTCTAGTTTCATTCTTTTGCATGTAGGTGTCCAGTTTTTCCCATACCATTTGTTGATGAGACTGTCTTCTCCCCATTGTACATTCTTGCCTCATTTGTTGTAGAGTAATTGCAATATAAGCATCAGATTTTTTCTGGGCTCTATATTCTGTTCAAGGGTTGTAGGTGTCTGTCTTTGTATCAGTACAATACTGTTTTGATTACTATAGCTTTGTAGAGTATCTTGAATTCTGAGATTCTAATACCTCCAGGTTTGTTCTTTTCAAGATAATTTTGGCTGTTTGAGGCCTTTTGTGCTTCCATACAAATTTTAGGGTTATTTTTTCTGGTTTGCAAAAAATCTTATTGGAATTTTAAAAGGAATTACATTGAATCTGTATATTGCTTTGGATGGTGTGTTCATTTTAATAATATGAATACTTCCAATCCAAGAGCATGGTATATCTTTCCATTTGTTAGTGCTGTCTTCAATCTCTTTCATCAGGGTTTTATAGTTTTCAGAATACAGAGTACACCTTCTTGGTTAAGTTTATTCCTAGATACTTTATTCTTTTGGTGGAATTGTAAATGTGATTTTTTCTGAATTTTCTGTCCTGCTACCTTGTTATTAGTGCATAGAAATAAAACAGATTTCTGAATATTAATTTTGCATCTGGCAACTGTACTGAACTTATTTATTACTTCTGATAGTTTTGGGGTAGAGTCTTTAGGGTTTTCTATGTATACTATCATGTCATTTACATATTATGACAGTTTTCTTTCTTGTCAAGTTCATTATATTTATTTGTTTTACTTGTCTGACTATTGTGGCTTGGACTTCCAGTACTATGTTGGATAAAAGTGGTGAGAGTGGACATTCTCGTCTTTTTCCTGACATTAGGGGGAAAGCTCTCAGCTTTTTACCTTTGAAAATGATGTGAGCTGTGTGTTCATCATATATGAGCATATATGGACTTTAGAGGTGCATTCCTTCTAAAACTACTTTGTTGAGAGTTTTTATTATAAATGGTTGTTGAATTTTGTGAAATGCTTTTTCTGCATTGAGGTGACCATACAATTTTTAACTATCACGTGGGTTAATGTTTTATATTGATTAAATTTGCAGTTATTGAACAATTCTTGCATCCTCAGAACAAATTCCACTGGATTGTGGTATTGTGGTGAATGATCTTTTAATGTATTGTTGAATGCGGTTTAGTAATATTTTGTTGATGATCCCTACATTTATGTTTATCAGGTATATTGTCCTGTGATTTTCTTTTTTATGTGGTATTATTGTCTGGGGTTTGGTCTCAGAGTAATTCTGTCCTTATAGAATATATATGGAAAATTTCATTCCTCTTTTATTTTTTTTCATAGTTTGGTGAGAACAATTATTAACTCTTCTTCAAATGTTTGTTAGAATTCACCTTGAATCCATCTAGTCCTGGAATTTTGTTTGTTGGGAATTATTGTATTACTGATTCGATTTTGTTACTAGTAATTGTTCTGCTCATATTTTCTATTTCTTCCTGATTCAGTTGTGGAAAATTGCATATTGCTAGGAATTTATCCATTTCTTCTAGGTTTTCCAATTAGTTGGCATATAGTTTTTCATAATAGTGTCATAATGTTTTGGATTTCTGTGGTGTTGATTTTTACTTCTCCTCTTTCTGACTTAGTCTATTTAGGTTTTCAGAGACCTAGATCTTGGCTTCATTTATCTTTTCTATTTTGTTTATTCTCTATATCATTTTTCTACTCTGATAGTCACTTTTTCATTCTCTTATTTTGTTTTTTTTTTCTCTTTCTAGTTCCTTTAGGTGTAGGATTAGATTATTTAATCAAGATTTTTCTTGTTTCTTGATGTAGGCCTGTATTGCTATAAATTTTCTTCTTAGAATTAATTTTACCATGCCCCAAGATTTTGGACAACTGTTTTCATTTTCATTTGTTTCCATGTATCTTTTAAAATATTTCTTTGGTTTATGGTTGACCAAATGATTGTTTTGTAGCAAGTTGTTTAGCCACCATGTGTTTCTGTTTTTCCAGGTTTTTTCTCTTATAATTGATTTCTAGGTTTATATCATTATGGTCAGAAAGATATTTGATATGGTTTCTATTTTCTAAAATTTATTGAGACTGACACTGTGACCTAACATGTGATCTATTCTGGAGAATGCTCTGTGTGCACTTGAAAATAATGTGCATTCTGTTGTTTCTGGATAGAATGTTCTGTATATATCTCTTAGGTCCACTCGTCCAGTGCATCACTCAAAGACATGGTTTGCTTTTTTATTGTTTTTGCCTGGGTGGTTTATCCATTCATGTTCCTATTGCCACATCTGTCGTTGATTTCTGCTTGTTTTTGTTGTTCATTTCTATTCCTTTCTTTTGCTGCTCCCTTATTATTTGATGGCCTTTTTTGGTGTTACATTTGGTGCTTTTCTCTTTATTGTTTGTATATATGTTATAGATTTTTGGATTGTGCACCCATGAGGTTCATATATAAGATCCTAAGTATACAGCCATTTGTATTGACAGTCACTGAGTTGCAAACACACTCTAAAAGAACTTCGTTTTTATTTTTCCCTCCATATTTTATGTATGTTGTCATATTTGTATTTTGTGAGTCCCCTTAAGTAATTTTTTAGATATAATTGGTGTTAGTACTTTTTCTTTTAAACTTCATATTAGCTTTATAAGTGATTGCTACACTACCTTTCCTGTGTGCTTGCTTTCACTCATGACATTTTTTCCTTTCTTAATTTTCTTGCTTCTAATTATGGCCTTTTACTTTCTATTTTAGGAAATTCCTTTAACAATTCGTGCAATAATGGTTTAGTGATAATAAGCTCTTGTAACTTTTTTTGTCTGAGAACTCTTCATCTTTAATTCTGAATGATAACCTTACTAAGTAGAATATTCTTGCTTCTATTTTTTTCTTACAGGACTTTGAAAATATCACAAAATATTACTCCCTTCTGGACTGCAGTTTCTGCAGAAAAATCAGATTACTTTTTATGAGATGCCCTTGTATGTAACTAGTTGCTTCTCTTTTGCTCCTTTAAAAACTGTTTAATCTTTGACATTTTAACGATTATGTAGTATGTGGACATTCTTTGGATCTTGTTTGGAGCTCTCTGTGTTTTCTGAGCCTGGATATGTTTCCTTCCCCAGATTAGAGAAGTTCGTAGTTATTATTTCTTCAAGTAAGTTTTCTGCCCCTTTCACTATTCTCCTTCTGGGATCTCTATAATGTGAATGCTTGTTTGCTTGATGTTGTCCAAGAGATCCCTTATTTTATTCTCATTTTAAAAATTCTTCTCTTTTTTGTTGTTCAGATTTGGTGCTTCCCATTACCTTGTTTTCCAGATCATTGATCCAATGTTCTGCATTTCCTAACATACTATAAATCCCTTCTAGTGTATTTTTCATTTTGGTTAATGTATTCTTTAACTCTGATAGTTCTTGGTTTTTTTTTTGTTTGTTTTCTATCATTGTTGAAGTTGAGTTCATCCACTTTTTCTTCAATCTGGTGAGCATCTATATGACCATTACTTTGAACTATTTATCAGGTAGATTGCTTATCTTGGTTTTGTCTGGTTCTTTTTCTGAGTTCTTATTCTTCTATTTGGAGCATATTTCTCTATCTCCCCATTTTGCTTGACTTTGGGTTTGTTTCTGTGAATTAGGTGGAACTGCTGTCTCCTAAGCTTTAAGGAATGATTGTGTGTATGGCTGTCCCTTGAGTACACTGTATGTGCCTGATGACTTTGGCTGGCTAGCTGGAGATGTGGCTGACATGGGCCTGGTGTCCGAGGGCATTCTGTGCTGGGAGGTCCCTGGTGGGAGGGCTGGAGCTGAAGCAGGAATAGGTTGGGGTGGTCCCTGCATTCTCCAGGGGCAGAACAGCTGAAGCTGAATTGGGTACAAGATGGCGGGGTGTGGATCCTGTGGCTCTTCATACAGAAGGGGCCCTAGAAAGTCAGTTGAAGGTTAAGGGGACATGGGCTGGGGTGCTCCTAGGGCTTTCTGTGAAGAAAGCAACCTGGCAGGACAGCTGAAACTGAAGCGGGTAGAAGACAGGTCTTCCTGAGGCCACAGAGCCCCTAGTTAAATATTCACAATTTCTATCTAGAGGGAAGACTAAAACCTTCAGCATGAAAGCAGAAACTTACCAACTTTTCTAGGCTTCTCTCTCACCACCTCCACCTCCCATATATTTCATCAATACTGCACTATTCACATAAGCTGAAAATACCATGTCCTTCCATTACTCTGTGCAAATCTTTCATCATACCTAAATTCCTTCTTTATTCATTTCTCCTTCTGGCAAATGCTTACTTACCCTTTAATTCTCTAGTCAAATGTCACATCCCTTGTGACTTTATCTTTCCCATGTGTTCTCACAGCACAATTATATATACATCTCTATTATAACCATGGCAATATGGTTATTTTTCTTTGTTAGACTTGGTCATGTTTGTAATTTTTGCTTAAATAGAACAAATCTGCATGTACAGTGATAGAGATAAACAAATGGGTAGGGGAGACAAAATGCCAAGTATAGGCTGAAAAATCAGGTAAGGATTTCAGTAGTACAATTCAGTTTTAAGAATAAATACAAGTCAGGGAGCCTGGCTGGCTCAAGTCAGTAGAATATATGACTCTTGATTTTGGGGTCATGAGTTTGAGCCCCAGGTTGGGCATAGAGATTATGTAAGAAAAATAAACACAAGTCTAGGCTAGGAAAGAAGAAAGTTAGAATATTATGACAGGACAAAAGTGTACCAAAAGTGAAGTTAGGTTAAATGATCCCTTGGTATTTGCTCAAGGCCAAGTTGGATATGTTTATGTAGGCTAAAGGAAATAGAAAAAGAGAATTGACCTTGATCCTTAAAATGATTAAAAGATGTTGCAAAGGACTCAGATGAGTTGAGCTAATACTTAAAGGTTTACGATTTTGTTCAACTATATACATGGTAAATTGAGCTAACAATTTAGATTTTGATATGGATATGAACTGGGATTTGGGCAGGTATAGCATAAGGATACAGGTATAAGGAAAATGATTTTAATGAGAGCAGTTCCAAAGACAGTTCTTGGTTTCAGATGAGGTAGAACTGGGAAGAATCAAGGGACACGGTCTGTTTTCAAAACTCACATATACTGGGATTAAGAAATTAAAAGTTGCAATTTGTGGGTAATAGGTATTTATTAAGCACTTACTATGTGCCAAATACTGTTTTAGGTACTGGAGAAACAGCAGATTTTTAAAAAGACAAAAATACCAAGATTTTTGTTGAAGTTCACATTTCCAGAGGTAAAGTAGTTCTAATGATTCAAAGATCAGATAAGCCATAAGAAGGGTGACTGAAGTGTTGTGGTTTGGGTCACTAGAGTTTAGAAGAGCAAGAAACTCTAAGGAGAATATATTCCATAAGTTATAACATGGATAGAAACTCAATCAGGACAAGTCAGGGCTTGTGCCAAAGTCTTCTATGACTGTGAAGGAGTTAACAGGAGGCGGCTACTACATTGTATAGATGGAAATGGGTAAAAGGCACAGAGAGATGCAAAAGTTACATTAGAGTGGGAATTTTTACTTGAAAGTAGAACATGGAGAGAAGTAGAGGTTGAGAAAAGAGCATGCCCTACCTTCTGGCCCCATGGGATACATGTAAAATGAGAATTGTTTTAATTAAGGAAGTGAAAAAAGCATTATATGAATACTTGACTATGGATTAAGAAATGAAGTGAGGGTTCCCAGTGAAAAGAGAAAGCACAGAAAACATGACGATGAGTGTATTGCAAACAGTAAGTGACATGAGGACTTTCGCTTCGTACGGTGTTCAAAGGATGGCCTTAGCAGACTCACATGTTTCAAAAAGGATAGGTACAATAGATTGAGTTCAGGTGCTAGAGACAGACTTCCTAAGTTAGATTTCTAGCTTCACCACTTATATATAAACTCTGTGACTTTGTGATTTTTAAATACTTTGTGTAGAGCTTACACAGAGCAATTCTGCATTAGCTATTAATGTGCTGAAGCTCAAGGGAGTTGTTTTAAATTAAATGAAGCCAGTCACAGGCTTATGTTATAACTCGTATGGCTGAGGTCCTAGAAAACGAAGGTCTGATCAATGTCAATAGACATCGACCAATCCAAGATTAGGTCCCTGGTAGAAATGGAACCAAGCGTCGAGAAACCCAAAGACTTGAGGCTTCAGTACATTGATGTCAGTAAAAATAGAAATAGCCAGCTTAAAAACTTTGTAGCAAAGAATACCATAACCTGGACTCTAACACATTCTCATTGGAAAGTGAGCCTAGTTTTGTGTTTATTTACCCCATGACTTGGCTCTGAACCCTAAAGCCTGAGGTAGCAAGGTGACAAGACAGGCTTAAAAGTAAATGTGTTAAAACTATTCATATTTATGAAGGCATATGACAGTTATCACTAAAGGTCTATAGGCTGAGATGATGGTGAATTAGTGTTTACAACAGGGGCTCAGGCTTTGCCAGTTACTATGCGATTTTGGTAGTAACATATATGGATCCTCATTTTCTCTAATATGGAAATAATTTGCTTCACACTGCTACCACAGGAACCAAATGTACAAATGCATATAAATTATTGCACATATAAATGTTACAATGAAATTTTTTTGCGTTCTAGTCATTATTTACTGCAGGACCACAAATCTAGACCTAGTGGACATCAGATTTGTGTTGTGTTTTCTGTCACTACTGCTCCAAAGTGTACTATTCCCTAAAATCCTCCATTATCTGAAAAGAGAAAACAGATGTTCCCATGCTTGACCTGTGGGAAAAAGATGGAGGACAGCTGAGAGAAAGTTCTGGCTACCTAGTGCAAAAATCTAGTAAAACCTTATGGTAAGAAGATTTACATCCAGAAAACATAAAAAATGTCAAGTAATGTAATTTTGTTGAGGGTAAGAGTCATACAAATAAGTGACCAAGATGGATAGATTCAATAAAGATATTTTCTTCATCTTTTCTTTGACTAAGAAGCTACCTTACAGATAATTTGCTTTTTAGTTGAATGGACAAATTAATGCAATTTGTCTTCTTTTGGCACTATGAACCTAACAAAGTTAGATTAGGTAGGTGGTTGACTCTGATCATGTCTTTGTCACAGCAAATTAGGTCATTGAAGAATACATATTTTCTCCCTTCCCCCAAAGGAAAAAGGGCAAGAAAAGGGTTACCCTAATTTCTTCAGATCTCACACATTACGTGTTGATTGTTGATTATAGATACAAAACAGGAAAAAGACACCCTAACCATGTTTGTGTTCTTTTGGAAATTCTGTTAGACGTTATATGACTTTGTTACTTCTGTGTCTTTTAGAAGCTGGGTGATTTCCTATCATTTGCTTGTTCAATGAATTTATAAGGAACCATGTACTTCAGCTCTCCAAACCCATCAGAAAATAACATTCTAATTCTTGAAAAAACAAAAAATTCTTGTGCTAGCATATGGTACTATGTATATCATGTTCAGGTTTAGAATTTAATAAAAAGTGAGATGGCAAAAGAAAACAAAATTTGGATTAATTTTGCCAGTTATTTTGCATCTGTTAGGCCACATGTTAGACCAAGATGGTCTAACTTATCCTTAGGTGAAACACTATTAAACTATTTACAAATAAATTACATCTGCTCAATAACAAGTCATTTAAAATATGTGTCAAAAGTTTGACAGTCTTCTGTAGTTTCTAAACTGGAATTTGCCTGGACATCAACTCTACACATCATCCCAATTAAGGATGGCTAATAAAAAAATGACAGAAAAAATACTTGAGGAAGCGAGCATATAGTGGTAAAGAACCTCTATAGAGATCCAGGTTAAGTATGGTAATTCAGTGATCAGAAAGCAAATGCTTGGGGCACCAGGGTGGCTCAGTCAGTTAAGTTTCTGACTTCAGCTCACGTCAAGATCTTGAAGTTCTGTGTTCCAGCCCTGCATCGGGCTCTGTGCTGACAGCTCAGAGCCTGGAGTCTGCTTTAGATATTGTATCTCGTTCTCTCTCAAAAATGAATAAATGTTAAAAATAAAATAAAAGCAAATGCTAATACAAGTATTTTTGACAATTCTATTTACCTATCATGAAGCTCAATATTCCCACAGATTATCTTTTCTTGATTTCAAATAATTTTCATTAAACTCCATTACATACAGCTTTTGTATACAAAATGATAAGCCAAAGTAGATAGCAAATTTAGAGGCACAGATGGTAAAGAAAAGTATGTTGAATTTTCAATCATTAAACTGGTTTCGAGTATGGGTGTAAACTCCAGGACATAATGCAAGTATAATTTTACTTGAACTAGCTAAAAGACAAATATGGTTAACATCCTTCTATCTTATTAGAAAATAATATTTAAATTTGCTGTGAGGGGCGCCTGGGTGGCTCAGTCGGTTAAGCGTCCGGCTTCGGCTCAGGTCATGATCGCACGTTCGTGTGTTCAAGCCCCGCGTCAGGCTCTGTGCTGACGGCTCAGAGCCTGGAGCCTGCTTCAGATTCTGTGTCTCCCTCTCTCTCTGCCCCTCCCCGCTCATGCTCTGCCTCTGTCTCAAAAATAAATAAAACAATAAAAAAATAAAATAAATTTGCTGTGAGACCTCAATTCCTTTTTAATGACTAAAACATCAAAAAATTTTTTCAATGTTTATTTTTGAGAGAGAGACAGAACTCTCTGAGTGGGGGAGAGGCAGAGAGAGGGACACAGAATCCGAAGCAGGCTCCCAGCTCTAAGCTGTCGGCACAGAGCTCCATCCCGGGCTCAAACTTGTCAACCCTGAGATCATGACTTCAGCCAAAGTCAGATGCTCAACCGAGTCACCCAGGTGCCCAAAGGATTAAAACATTTTTATTAAGGGGTGTTTGCTCATCTACAACCAACTCTTTTGATTCAACAAAATTGGCATTTCAGATTTAAAACTCCTATATTACTTAATAGGGATTCTCAGAATTCCTAAGCCAAATAGCATAGGAAAGTCAGTCAATATTCCTGGGTTATCGTGATGCACAACCTAAAATGGTCCTTAAAGTATGATGGCTAAAATACCATGGTTGCTTTGAAACTTCATTTTAAATCTTTTGTTTTAATTTATAAGCTTTATATTTTGCAGTCTTCTAATGATAGAACATATGTCCATGTTTAATGGGAAAATCCTACTAAAAAAGACAATCCAAAAACATGCAGCAATCCATGGCTTTGTCTAATCCTGTTATATAGACATATATGGGCATAGGGTTAAATTATCAGGATAATGCATTAGAGTAAGCATCTTTCCTTTTAATTTATGGCATTCAACAACAACAAAAAAAACTTTTGGAAGCCTTAACTTTGTATTCTTTAATTCAGTATCATTTATATGAGATTTCTTAGATGCATAGGTTTAAACAGTTTTTGTGTGACTTTTAGAATCAGAAAAAAACCTTCATTTTTAAAAGTTTAGTAAGCAGGGTAAATATACTAGTTTTGCCACATCAACCCTGTCCCCTCTCTTAAATCCATTTTACCAATAATTGTGTTTAAGAACTACTGATCTTAGATTCCAAATGCTTTATTTAGCATGGCCCATAATCTGGCCTCTTCCTATCAAAACACATTTCTCTACTTCTTCCATCTCATAATCTACAAACCAGTGATGATAAATTTATAATTTCTCTAGGGTACTCTAACCTTGATTCAGCTTTCTTTTAAACACACTATTTGGTCTTCAACACTTCCCTTCCTCATTCCTCCCTCCATCCCAGCTCTTAAGTATACCTCCAAGAACCCTTACCTGACACAAGTTGAGTATGCCATATATGACAGCACCCAGAATTTCCTCCATAAAACTCATTAAACCATGTAAGTGCTTGCTTACTTATCTCACACCAGACTGAAAGCCCCCTAAGGAGGAACTGTGTTTTATGTGTGGCTTCACAGCATCTAAGATGACAACGTGGTTAGCATGTAGTATTTGTTGACTGAAAGAATAAATTAATTCCCAAGAGGTTAAAAGACGTTAGCAGATAAAATAGAAAATCCTTTTAAAATTGATTTATATTTCTAGTTGGTAGAAATCACAGTTTTGGGGGCTAGTATTTCATTTGAAAACACAATACTGGATGTTTTATACTGACAATCTTTAAAACTGGAATCTATCTCTTCAGATGCTTTCCTGTAGTTAGTTTTAAAGATAAACAAATTCAGTTATTTATAAAAACAAAAGTGGGAATAACCACAAATAACTTATGTACATTGTATTATTATTCATTGTGATGTAAAGTAAAAAGAGCATGGGCTTTGAGGTCAAAAAATATTCCCGTTATCTCAGAAAAAATTTTTTATAATCACGTCACTTTTAAATTGGCCCTTTTGGGAATTTTGTACCACAACAGACATTCCCAAAGCTATATTTCTACAGGAGTTCGTATTTTATAAAGTGCGTGCATAAATTACCTTAGTTGAAACTAAAAGTAACCACCTAAAACAATATATAGGAGAAAATGGGCTCAGATAACTAGCCTGATCAGTAAATGGGGACACCCAACATCAAATCCTGTTTTCTGATGTCTATTGTCTAATATTTTGCCATATACTGTCTTGTGATAACGTGAATTAGACTAGAACCTCCTTGGAAGTAGGTAGTTCTATAAGATAGCAATAACATTTCCAGAAACTTCCACATTATGCAAAATCACAAAAACTATAGGGATATGGGGAACAAAAAAAAGGGTTTGGAGCATAATACTCAAACTTCATCAGAAACAGAAAAATGCCAGCAATTTTACATATGGTGATTTAAAAGTATATACTGTTATAAATAGGACTTTATTTTGAAAAAGAACTTAGGTTGCTTTTGTGGAATTGGGGATGGCAACTGTTTTTGGAGTTTGTATTATTATAAAGTGTTGGCTGAGTTACCTCAAATTGGACAAGAAGTTGACATTAGATATGGATTAAGTGTGGTACCTAAGAGATGGGGAGAACTGAGGTAGCCAATAGATGTCTGAGGAATGTATATGAACACACTTTGTGTAAATTTCTACACCGTTGGTTTAGCGGGATGCAGTATTTTGCTTTTATCAATGTTTCCCACGATGAAATTGCACACACGTAAATGCGAAATTCATGTAATGCCTAAATTATTCCCTAACATTGATCAAATATGTTGGAACAAAATTTTCATTTTCCAAGTGTCCAATAAATGTCCTTTGAATAAGAGGTCCAATGCAATATTTAGGGAAAAAACTTCCATATATGGAATGCAAGAAATCTTCCCCAAGCCATGGAAAAGAGAAACTATCAATGGGATAGAACTGTATTTCACATACATCCCCACAGTGAACATCTGAGGTAAATAATTGTCCCCATTTTACAGATGGGAAAGTTAAGGCTTTTAAAGGTCTCATAGCTACTAGGTAGCAGAGAGCGGCTTGAATACAGTTTGGTTGAACATCAATGCCTACACTTTTTCCAGAATAATAAAATATAAATGCCTCACATTATATAATTCCAAACTTAAGAGAGAACTCCAGTAACATTATGTCCCCTGGAGCTCTTTCACTTACAGCTTTAAAAATTATTAGTAATTATTGCTTTGAACATACATGCTTTACTTTCTAGGAATCATGACTAAATGAACTGGAATCACCTTTTAGAATTTTACAAGCCTCCTTAAAAGAACTCTTTAACAACAATTCTTTGACAAATTCCCTCTTCACCAGAACTGAACATAATGGTAAATACATGAATGCTTCCTTCATGTTTCCGAAAGACTTCCCTAGTGATTTGAAAAGTCTGGTATTGTTACAATCCCAAAAACTGAAAAGCAAAATAAAACTAAGGCAAAAGGAGTTTAAGCTGAACCAGACAAAAATAGGAAAACATCCAAATATTACATACAATGCATTATCATTGGTCAGTTCATTAAACAGAAGTAAAAAGGAATAATGTTAATTGGTTGGTTATGGTTATAAAAATGAAAAGTCATAGGAGCAAGAAACTTAATCACAAAGAAGAGAGGATGGATGAAAAACGAAGAGAGAAATAAACAGTGTAAATGACAGCTAAAGCAGCAACAAGGTTTAGAGACAGCAACAGGGGTGGTAAGCAGGAAATACTTAAGCAAGACAGGACACTGGAGAAAACAGCTAGCCGAAAGAACATTAAAATCTATACTCAGGGTATATAAGGGTAATAGTCTCTGAAGGCATGCTATGACAAAGCAAAATCTATGTACCACAACTCTTGACTATGAGAGAGCATCAGCAATATCAGTCAACTATGAAACTGCTATCCGATTGGGAGTCAGGAAATGGACTGAAGCAGCATTCAGTGAGTAGAAAAGCAGTCTATTTACTAAAATGACCCAAGGGCCTCAACCTATTTTACCATATTTTAATAGGGTCAGCACTTAAAAGTGTTAATTTCTAATCATTTAAAATCAATTCAGATGGAATTTCTTTCCCTGTCCAGCTAAATTTGATGTTTAGTACTAAATTATACTGATTTCTATTATTAGCTCTTATTAGATAATAACTTGTACATTAAATTAGTTTTAATTAGCAAGCCTCTGTCTTTTAATTGGTAGGACACACTGAGGGACTGGACTGGGAACCCAAGGACCTGTATTCTAAGTACAGGTAAGTCAACATAAATATGTTGCTCAAAGATTCATTTGACCTCTCTCGAAGTCTGTATTTAAAACAAGGTTAGAAACTACATACATCTGTATGTATACTACATGTGTACTATAAACACACACACACACACACACACACACAGGTCCTTTTTAGTTCTGCAATTATTCCTTAGTGTTATTAACAATACATATCTTTTAGCAACTTAAACATTACTAAGAAAGTTTAACAATTTTCAAATCAGAAAAAAAACACACGTAGCTTAAGATGATTTTCAGGAAACAGAAAGAAGTATATTCTAGAGTGCTTCTCAAACTTTAATGTCCAAATGGACCTCACCTGCCAATCTTGTCAAAATGTATTCAGCAGGTCAGGGACAGGGACAGGGACACAGACACACTGAGTTTCTAATAAGCTCCCAGGTGAAACTAATTGTTGGTCTAGGGACTGCATTTTGAGTAACAAGGTTCTAGGATCTGAAGAAACTGTAATGCTGACAAGTGAGGCTAGCTCAGATACTACAGAATAGCGACTGTGACCAAAAATAAAACACTGTAAGGAAAATATACCAGTCAGTCTGATGATGAAATAGATAAGGGATTTGTTAGTATGGAAGGTGAGAAGTGGGTGGAGGAACAAGAAAGGCTAATCTGGCAAATGAAGCTCAATGATGGGGCTACTCTTCCACTGTCTGTACATTTGGAATGTTTCATAAATTAAAATTCCTTGACTAAAAAATCCTCTATGACACTAATGATAATTAAGGGGATGAAAACAAAGATGCCAAGTACTCTTTCCACTGAAACAGGAGGGAGGGAGGAAGTTGCAAGAAAGGGAGCTATAAAGGGAAGCTAGAATGGATGCATTTGTATTTAAGAATAGCTTACACCTAATTTCAGCTTTTAAGATACTAACAATAGTTGTCTACCTCTTACATTTTTATGTTAGAAGAAAGTTGAAATTCTAACAACTTATTCAACATTTATTGAAAACAAAAGTGATTTAAAAATCTTCCCAAAATTATTTGATAATGGGAGTATCAGTATCCAAATATCCCAATCTTAAAAAAATTACGGTTTATGTAGGACAAAATATCATCCAAACATCATGAATAAGAGTATTTGCAGTATTTAGATAGAAAAATAAACTTAGGCTATAGAATACAGAACAAATTCCCTTTGAAAAGCAACCACTGAATAAAACACCACTAAATTCACAGTAACAATGACCTCTGGGGAAGGGACTAGATCAAGAAGAGGTGTACACAGGGATGTTCAATCTGTAATGTTTTATCTCAAATATTAAAATTATATGTAAAGTACAGAAAATGTCTGGTGTGAAAGAATCAAGTGCTAAGTGCATAGGTGTTCAATGTTTTCTCTATATTCTTCTGCAGATCTGACTAAAAAATCTGATTTAAACATCAGATTTGAACACTTCTGTTTGTCCTTAATGTGAATAATCTGACACTTAAAATGTATACTTCTATTTGCAAAACCTAAAATGAAAAAAAAACGTAAAGGGTGTATATTTAGGAGAATAAAGAAGAACTGTAAAATTAGGAGAATAAAAAGAACTGTAAAATTAAGATTTCTGATGGTGGCTCAGTCAGTTAAATGGCCAACTTCAGCTCAGGTCACGATCATCATCTCTGTGCTGAAGCTCAAGGGCCTGGAGACTTCAGATTCTGTGTCTCTCTGGTTCTCTACCCCCTCCCCCACTTGTTCTCTGTCTCTCTCAAAAATAAACATTAAAAAAAATTTTTAATTAAGATTTTTATAATTGATACAGTTAATACTGTGGCTTAAGATTTTTCTAGAAACAATGAACTACAATAGAAACCAAGGTATACCCAATTTCAGTAAACAATACTGTACTGAGTGGCTCAGTCGGTTAAGTGGTTTACCTCAGGTCATGATTTCATGATTCGTGAAATCAAGCCTGAGGTCAGGATCTGTGCTGTCAGCCTGGGATTTTCTCCTCCTCTCTTCCTCAAAATAAATAAGCTTTAAAACACCCAAACTAACACTATACTCCCTTTTCCTGAGTGAACAAATATATTTTAAGATTTATGTTCCATTTTAAAATATTAAATCAGTGAGGAAACCTTGAAGTCTTGTGCTACCCATGAGAATATCTGTTCTTTCATAGCCTTCAAAGTCTTTACGTGCTAGAATTACCTCCAAGTTTCACAGCAACATTTAAAGTTGTAGACATAAAAAAAAAATTCTATTTTTAAGTGGAACCTAGAATTAAATACTTATCATTTTTAATGGCATTTATTTTTGAGAAAGAGAGAATGTGAGTAGGAGATGAGAGAAAATCACAAGCAGATGCCACGCTGTCAGTGCAGAGGCCAACACAGTGCTCAAACTCACAAACTGAGATGATGACCTGAGCCAAAACTAGGAGTGGGATGCTTAACCAATCGAGCTACCCAGGCTCCCTACATACAGAGCTACGTTCAACTACTGGGATATTAAGTAGTTCAAACAAAATGCAAGGCTAATGATAATAAATCCAGTCTCCTTTCATTTGACTTTGGGATGAGTTATACAGTTGCATTCTCCATCTTTTTGCTTTACCAGGCTGACAAAATAATTTTAGATCATTAAAAATACTTCCCTGTAGCAAAAATAGGGTAGGATTTATTGTGGATAGTTTACTACAGGCAAATCTGGCAGTCCTAAAACTCTGGTGGTATTACACTTTCTCCTATATAAGCAGTTTACCAATTACACAGCATTTCTGCTTTTATTTTGTTTGAGCTTCACAATAACCCTGTGAGGTAGGCAGAGCAGAATTTATAGTCTGCACTTTATAGATAAAGCATACTGTGGCTTAGAAAGTGACTTGTCCTTCTAGAAACTATATGGTGATTCAAAGAGAACTACAGGAACAAATTAATTTTATTATAGTTTGATTAGACTAACCTTAAATCTTAAAATGTCTCAAAAGCGTTAGTTAATATATTCTTAATGTAACTAATAGAATGATTTGTTACCTGTCCTGGTTAAGCCAAGCTATTCTGACTTTTAAACTGCTAAATTACAAGTCTATCTTTGAATATAACATTAAATATAAACACATGAATCCATTCCTTAAGTAGTGCTTTGAAACCCATTTCCAAATAAATCTAAATTTCAAAAACCCAGTTTTTCTAGCTGTTACAGAAAAAAATCCTCTCTTCCTAGATCTTCAAGGTAAAGCTTCTATCTTAACAAGCAGCTAATAAGTCTTAAAAACACTTTAGCTAGTTCACTGTAAAAGACTGAGGCATATAGTGCTAATACTCGTGATGACGACAACTGGGTTAATTCAATGTAGCAAATTTAAAATATTCTAGAGTGTCAAAATTACCACTTCATGGACTTGGTGCTTTGGAAGGAAAGCTGCATCACAGTGAACTCTCTGTCACTCCCTGGGCAGGAAGAACCTTGGTTCCTGGTCATGCCTGATCAGAGGTATTGTGAACTCTTCCCAGCTTGGCAACTAGAGCAACCCAGTTCCGAGGTGCATTTCAGATCTTTTTCTTCTTCCAACTCAAATCCAGCCACAGAGTACTACTTGAAACACGGCTAAGTATATAGCTATTTTCAGTTGTTTCAACCACCACCCAGTATTTCTGAGAAAAAGTTTAGAGAAACTTTGTTCAATTACTAATCATTAACTGTGGTATTGTTTTTTTTTTATACATTTTAGGCACATCTGCTGTTGCTCAGAGTGCTTCTATAATACAATCCTATCTTAAGAATAAAAGATAGGAGATCATCTAGCTTCTAAATAACCTCAATGTTGCTGACTCAAATGTAACAATTACTTTTATTTACTATATTGTTATTTCTTGGAGATGAGTGAATTGTTGTATTAATACAGCACATTTAAAGTTACCTCCTACTCCTTTGTTTTTTTATTCTCCTAATGTAGGAGTTTTGCATTAATTCTCACTGTATTATAATTGTATGCAAACTGTGTAACTCAAAAGTCATCTTATACCAACGTATCTACTTTTTAAAAGTAGCCAAAAATATCTTAGGTAATACAAATAGCACCCTAACTGGACTCCTTTAAAAAGTGAAAACTGTAACATCACAAATTACCCTGATGTTTTCAAATACCTGGACAAAAGGAGACACTGTTTTTCTCAATAACATCTAGTACCCTTTGTTGAAACCTCACAAGGTAATCTAAAATTAGTAGGAAATCTTTAGCAGACACAAAAGATGAGAGATGAAACTGCAGCAAGAGAGCATGGCAAATCCAAAAGGTCTAGTAGTGCATAAATCTACTGGAAAAAAAACAACAACAACAAAAGAGATAGAAAGAATTAACAAGATACAATAATAAAAGTTATGTCTTTAAAGCAGTAGATTATAACAGGGTGGGAAATGTTTAATATGTGTCCTCCTGAAAAGCAGTTACTATCTTTTAAATTAAAAAAAAAACCAGCTGGTATATTTTCACAGCATCTAGATTTATTTATGGTATAAAGCCATAGAATTGTATTATTATTATTACTCCTTTCCCACCCTGGCAGAGAATAAACATGAATTCAGAAGCACAGTGGAGTGAAAACAAAGAAGAGGAGAGAGAAAAGGCAGCAGAGAAAGACAGAAAAGGTGAATACAGAGCTACAGAAGTGTTTATTGAGCATGCTACAGAGGTAAGCAGAGTACACACAAAAGGAAATTAAACAACCATCAAACCTCCCAACTTTGTTAGAAAATTAATTTTTAATTGTGCCGCTTTCAAACTATACTGAATTTTACATTTCTAAAGATGTAAAAACTCAACTAATAGAAAATATACATGACCATTCTGTCTACATAGATAACAGAATCTATGAATCTTGAAACTAAGTACATCAATTTCAAAAAGTATTGGTCATTTAAACAGAATCAACAATTCAGATTGACAAGAACTGTTCAAATTAATTTGACCTGTAGATTCTGAGCCATGTTTTTATTAAAGTCAGATCTATTCCTAAATACAAAATATTTTGAAGATTTATTAAAACTGAATATTACAATGCAAGGTAAATTAAGACTAAAGGCACATAAACTTTGGTCCCACCTGGTTGTCAGTTTTAGAAAACTGCCACAAAATTAATCTTCCTGCAAATTTTCGCAGTACACTTTCTTTATCTTTGAAAAATACATGCACCAGTTCCTGAACTAGCTAGACCAGTCTGCACATGCTCAGAAATCCACAACCATATTCCAAATCTTAATTACAAACTAAGGATGGCAATATATATTTAAATGCACGTAAGTCATGTCAACTTCAAAAACATCTACGAAAAATATTCAGCCACAAACAAGACATTACTTAGTGCTGACATTTATATGATACGTCCCACAAGAGTGTGTACAAAAAGGTTAAGATTCCACAATGCTTTCCACGTAGGGCTCAAACTTACAGAAATCACTTTGTTGTCTTAAGAAATTAATACTCTGCATCTTGTTAATTTTAACTAATGCCTACATTCATAACTGAATCTAGACCAGAATTGTGAGATACAAAAGGCCAATGTTTTTTAAAGCAATAAAGCCTAAGGTAGTAAAAACTAAAAAATGCTGCTTTAATCCTCTCAGTATCATGTATCTTATTTGATTAAATAGAAAGAAATGTGACAAGCCAATAATTCAAAATAAGTTCCAAGCAGGAGAAACAAAAACTTAACCTTTTTACACACCCCTGCCTAAACATATTGTAATTCCCATATAACAATGTGCCCTAGACAACCAATTCCTTTTTCCTAGTAAATGCACAATAGCAACACTAGTTTTCCTTTTTAAGGCACGTATGTCAACTAAGTTGAAAAAGGAAAATATAATTAAACTAAAAATTTAAACAGACAATAAAAATGGCTTCCCTATAGAACAGATGAAATATAGCAGTTAACAACTCTGCCTTTATGTATGCCATTTCATTTTATAACCAAGGAATGATAACAGCATGAAAGAAAAAAAGGAAACAACCAAAAAAAAAAAAATCAAACTCTGGTCCCCACTTTTCTGAACAGTCAATAGGTGATGACACCAAACAATGTGATACACCCTCAATCTTCACCTCCCCTTTTTAAATTGTTGACTTGGAGAAAGACACTCTCAGATGGTGATTTTCACCAAGGTTATAATTATGAAGATCAATCAAGGCCTGGATAGCTTCTTCCACTGTTGCCATCTGAAGAAGAGCCATTTTGTGATCTCTTCTGAAACAAAATTATCAAGTTAGGAAGGGCTTAAATACTTGAACTGCCATAGACAAAAACTACTTGAAAACTTTAAAAAATAAGAAAGCTTGCTTACTGAAAAAACTTAAATGCTTTCACAGTGCCCCCAGTGTTAGCAAACAGTGTTCGCAGGTCCTCTTCTGCTACTGAAGGGCTAGGAAAATTGGATGGAGAAAAAGATTAATAATAATTTTCAAATTTTATTCCTGAAATGTACACACATTTAAAACCCCCAGCTTTAATACTTACGGGATGTTAGATAGGTGTAGGGTTGCAGAAGGAGGAAAAATGTTCTGAAAATTTTTGGATCCAGGTTTCTTAAAACGATGCAATGGGGAATTACCAAAATCCTTTGTTAGCCCTTGATCATCAAGTCCCTCTCGAGGTAGTTGTACAGTCTGATGTTTAGACAGAGTAACACGAATAATCTTGCCATACATTTTCTGTCCATTAAGATGGTTCATGGCTAAAAAAAGAAAAAAACTGCCTATTAAAAAACAACATTAACAAAGCTCAAAGCAAAAAATTCTTCTTTTGGAATAGCTGAAATAACTGAAGTCTATGATTTTTAAATAAATCTTTTTGTTTTTAAGCTTATAGGGGAAGAGAGAGGCTCCATGCTGACAGTGCAGGGCTCAAACTCACCAACCGTGAGATCCAGACCTGAACCAAAACCAAGAGTCAGACACTTCACCTACTGAGCCACCCAGGTGCCCAAAGACTTTTAAATAAATCATAACAGTCACTGGTGATAAGATGATTTATTTGCGCTAGACCAGCATTTTGGCAAAAAAGCCAATTTCTTTCACAGAATGAAAATTCAGATTAGGAATCTCTTTTCTCTGCCACTTCTGCTGATAAACCATGCACTTGGATGCCACTGAAAGAAACTTCGGACTCATCTGTAACTTCTTTCTCTCTTCTCCCTCGTAACATAACTTCCAAGTCCTACCATACTTGTTTCTTCCTAATTCTCTCTCAATTCTCTACTTTTCACAGTCACAATGTTTTGATCTGCATAACTCTGCCTTCCAATTCGTCTTCCTGTTGGATTTTTCTTTTTTTGAATGCATCCTATTACACAGAGCAACTGGATGACCGCTGTTAATTGCAAATCTCACATTATTACCTGCTTAAAATCCTTAGGGTCAGACTAGGAAAGGTATAAAGCCATGTTGAAGAATGAATTTGGACTATATCTTGATCTCCCCAGACTCTCTCAACATATTTATTGATGATATAACAATACCAATTACTTTGTTAGTGCTGAGAATTAACTGGTAAGACAAGAACCATTCCAACCACTCAGGGAAACTCCAGTATTTTAGTACTGTACTCTTTGAACTTTAAGCTCCAGCTATAGAAAATCCTATCTCCTTGAAGTGCCAGTTTTTATTACCTTTAGCCCTGTGCACATGCCATTCTATCTATAGTAATTTCTCATCTGGTTCATTATCCCCCTAGTCTTTCTCATTGTTCTTCTCTGGAAAGATTCATATTCCCCGTGCAGTACTCTCTTAAATTCATCACAATTTATCTTAATTATCTAACTCCTCCTCTTCCTTATGACTGCAAAGTACATGAAGGCAGGAACCCCGGTCTCTAGGCACTGTACTGTATTATGTGCTAGGATAAACACAGAACATTACATGCCTACTATCTGAGGTAGCATTTGGATTGTTTTTAAACTAAATGAACTGGTCTGAGGTTACAGAACAGTTATGTTTTATGTTTTACTCACTAGTCACAACAACTTAAAACCATTTTGTAAGTCATATACTTTAAACTGAAGGTCTGGTTTGACTACTCAAAAGTATAAGTATTAACAGCAGAGAGATAAAGGCAAGGTGAAAGAGCAAGGAAATGAGAACAAAATCCCTACTCACAAAATGTTATTTAATTTGATTACTACACAGTCTGACACCAAGATATGCAGAATTTATTAAATCCAAGCATCTCTTCATACTTACTTGTATAGAATATAAACCAGTTAACTATAATACAGTTCTGAAAAGAAAATGTTATAGAAGTGTATGTAAAGGTACTATTTTGAAAAGAATCAAAAGTAAATTCTTATTTCACTTACAGCTTCCGTAGTTTGTAAAAACAAGTTTACTCTTCCCAACTGCTTTACTGCAGTGTTACGCATTTGTAATTTTTTTTTTCTTTAGATTTGCAACTGAGGCCAACAGGAAAAAAAAAATCTCTCAGGCCTGAATTCTTTCTCACTAATTTTATGGCACTTCACATATACTTCTAAATTTCCACTTACAAAATCAACTGAATTATTCATAGAAATGATACATAAACTCCTTTTATAAAACTTATTTGAATTATAAAGTAATTCCAAAGTTCTAGAATTCTGCTGTTCTAAGTGAACAGTACTTTGCTTATGATCAAGTGCTATTACATCATACAAGAAATGTTATAAGGAATTAATCTGGGAATGAAGTGGTATAAAGAAGTAGACTAAGGTTGTTATAAAAAAGCTATCTTAGTTCAGTTTGAAAAGCCATGAAAAGATTGCATAAACAGGTGAGCTTTGAGATACTGAAAAGCAGAAATAACAATAAAAATTCCTTGGTATGGTACCTGCACAAAGAGGAGATGGAGAATAGAAAAAACGGGATTTAACAAAGCAAAATAACCAAAAAGCTATCTCTAGACGCTGTCAGGTAATGAGAAGTATGACTAGTCAGCTGACTTGACAAAACAATCTGAAGTAATATGAAGTGGATGAGGGCTGAAGTTGAGGGACTGAATATCAAAGTATTTAAAAAAAAAAGCTTGTCAAATACTAAGGCATACATAATGATTAAACAAAAAGCAGAAGAGTACTTGAAGTACTAATTTAAGATGAATCAAGTTTAAATAATGGGACTCTAGTATCTTGAAATCTGTTACAAGAGATATGGCATAAATGGACAAAACAATCAATGATAAAGAAAAAAGCCACTGTTGCAGTGGAAATGGCACTTTGGATTGAGTATAATCTTCTTTTAATCTCTCAAGAAGAGTTAAAGGATTTCCACTCACTTTATAGCACACTTTGCCACTTTTGAGATGCCAGTTTCACATGAAGGAAATACTTTTTGGTATTGTGTCAAAATTCTGTTAGAGTTCGTTTAGGATAATATACACATTATTCCTAAAACATCAATTTAAGAAAATACTAAACTAAATAAGCATGGTAGATTATTAAAGAAACACTGAATGTTTGCAAATTTTAAAACTCTGATCTAAAATGATTTAACACAGCTTCTAAGATTTACAGCAATCTCATTCACACTTAAATACTATCTCTTAAAGTTCTTTATTTCCCCAATACTACTTCCAAAACATAAATATATCTGCCTATACTATAAAACAATGAGTATTTCCAAATAAAGTCCTATGAAAACCAAAGGGAGACCAGGGCCTCAAAATAAAGCATATTAAATTTTAAAAATTCTAATGTTTTTCAAAGGCACACGTTAATTGTCTGTGGGATCTGAGTATGTGGGTATGTATTTTAAAGGCATTAATGGTGTGGATACATATTATTATGGTCATATACTTCAAAATCTACCCTAGAAGCAATGAGAAGAAATAAATTGTTTGCTATTACATATGGTTCAAAAACTATAAATCATGCTATTTAGGCAGTCAAAGCTCTAGTAAAATTTAAGGACTGTATGCACTGAGCTGGTATTCTCCCAAAATTCATATACTAAAGCTCCACTCCTGCAATATGACTATCTGAGGGACTTTAAGGAGAATAGTGAAGGTTAAATAAGGTCACAAGGATGAGACCCTCATCCAGTAAGACTAGTGTCCTTTGAAGAATAGGAAGAGAAACGCAGAGAACGCAGAGGAAACGCCATGTGAGGAGACACTGCAAGCCAGGAAGAAAGCCCGTATCAGAAACTGAATCTAATGGCACCTGAGAAAATAAATTTCTGTTGCTGAAGCCGCTCTGTGGTATTGTTTTTAACAGCACAAACTGGTGTTAAGTATAGTAAAAACTAAAATGCCACTTACTTAAAATAGTTGTTATTATATTAAAAAAAAATACTCAGAAGAATCTGATTAAATTCTACCTCAGATACTTCTTAACCATGATGACTGTATATCCTTCATATAAGACTAATGTCACCCACAGCTCACACAGTGAGGAGAAAAAATTTAAACATTTGAGAAATATTTTATAAAATGCTACTTACAAGGTACATGAAAGCAATGGCCATGATTACGACTACCAGAGCACAGAAGTATATACATAGCAGAGGAAGAAAAAGATTTACTAGGAACCTAGAACATGATTAGCACTTTTTATATATCTTTCTTTAAAGATGGGTATCTCCATTTTAAAAAAGTAGAGAGGCAGATATCTAGTTTTATATTTATATGTTGTCTGAGCTAACATGAAAACTGGTAAGAAATAATAAAACTCAAATTTACTTCTATCTGATACCAAATGCCAAAAGGCACATACGTCATGTTCAAGTTTATGAGCTTCACTGGATATAAGAGCAAAAATACACTAGTCCTTAAGTCACAAGTGACAAATTTCAAAATTAACAATGTGAAAACAACCAACTTGAGGCACTGGTATCCCTGAATCTCAATGAAAAGAATTACTAGCTAAAGATCACACTGATAATTACAGTCTTATCACACTGTGAATGTGCAGTTGTATTCCAGATTTATGTGACCTGACTTAGTGTGCAAAGGCAAATGATGATTTAATTAAAATACTTACCTAAGAGAAGAATGACTTACCTAAGATAAGTGTAATCTGACTAAAGTACATTTTAAGATCCCAAAAGGGATTAACAATGGTGTATTGTATGTGGCACAAGCTTCATTTTGTAAAAACCTACAACCCATAAAATACATTTTCCATGTGACTCTTTAAGTTTAGACAAGATTCTAGATGAATTAAGGTAACACTGCACTCATCAGGACTCCATGGAGTTAACAGTTAACTTCTATCCCAGGGAGTTAACGGAATGAAAAACACTAAGAATCTTTAATATAAATGTCATAATTCTTACGTGAAATTGTTAATGCAATTTTGGAGGCCAAACCGTTTTCCACTGGATTGTACCTGAGGAACGGTAAGGGGACAGCAGAAAACTACAAACATATTCATCGCATATAATGACTCACATTGAAATAGAAAACCTAATATGCCAGTTAGAACTGTGGCTATCGTAAGTAAGAAAATAAATAAATGTTTCTTACTGCCATAAGGGGTTTTTATTAACAGATTCAGATTTAAAGATGTATGGATAACTGTTTAACCTTACCAAGTTGTGACTGGTTTCCATCAGCCATCTGTATCAGAGCACTGTCTTTCTTGTTGTACAAAATCTTCACACGCTGCACATCTCCATAAACACCTTTTTTTTGGAGTCACAGAGAGGTAATCCAAAAATGGAATTAATGTTACATGCAAGTCAGCTGAAGATTATCTTTCTGACATATTAATGAAACATTCAGACATCAACATGATCACTCATTCAAACTCATCATTCTCACAAATGAATAGAGATCAAGATTTTGAACAGTGAATTTTGAAAAGAATAATTTTTGATAAACCCTCAAAGCTATGTGAATGATATTAAATTAAAGACCATGCAAAATAAATCAGCATGCATTAAAACAAATTTTGTGTCTATGGAGAGTTTTAAATAGCAAAGAAAAATAGCAAAAGATTTACTATTCAACTTTAAGCCAAAGTGCTAGCTACAAATAAGAATTAAGGTGAAACAAAAATCAAATCAATAATAAAAGTATAGTGCTAACAATAACATACCGAAGAGGGTAAACAGACTTTGGGGCGTAACCATCTTTAGAAGGAGAGAAGAGCAAGCAGCGTAAGACAAGAAGAGAGAAGAGTCGAGGAAGAGCGGAGATGAACAGATCATCCATAACGAAGGGTGGTTCCCGCAGAATGGTGAGGTGGTCATGGATCATGGTTCAAGGCGGTTAATTGGGGCAAGTTGGTCCGAGGAACATTTGTTCAAGCACAGAAGCATGAACATAGGGAATGGAGACAGGGAATGAAGACAAGGACAAGGAAAATAAAGGATAAGACAGGGAAGGGAATGGGCATTTGGGAAAAGACAAGGAAAGGGAAGGTGAACACACAGGGAAAAGGATGAAATGGGGAAGGGAAACAGCAATGCAGAAGAAAAAAATAAGGAATTGGGGAACAAAAAAAAAATAAAATATAGGTCAGTACATAGGAAATGCAGGAATTTGGTCAGAAAATGGTTGGTTTATGTACTGTACAAGAAAAACTGAGTAAAATGTAGTCATCCAAGACAAATATGGGTAAAGTACATCTATATCAAAGAGTAAATTACAGCATTTCATCTCAACATAGGGAAGGAAAGCATGCACAGGAATCTTAAACTTTGAACTTTAACTGCATAAGCATGGCTGGTTATGAAATGCAGGCAAAATTCTTAAAAGAAAAACAAAGGCACTCTGATTCAAACATTTTAGCATGCAGAACCGTGAATGACAATAGTATTAAATGATAAGATAAGCTTAATGTTCATATTAACAGAGGCCAATTAAAAATGAAACAAATATTCAAATTAGACATTGTAAACTTATACACTGAGCTTCCCACATTTCATACCAGCTTTCATAGCAATCAAAATAAAATATACCGGACATAAAATGTACAAATAAAGAAAACTCAGCAATAAATTTTATTTAACAAGGGGGAGGGGGAATAAAGTTGAAAAATATTTTTAGAGGACAATGACTAATAACTGCAAAGAAAAAATTACTAAGAAAGACTGGAAGAGTGCCTCGTCAAGATCTTTGGAAGAACCTTCAAAGAAAAATGTATTAGAGTAGTTCACATAAAATAAGATTTAAAAAAATGCAATGACACATAAGCATGAAATGAACAAGCAAATAATTAGAAAAGGCAAAGAACAAAATTGTTTTACAGTTAAATCTGCAAATTAGATCACATTTGCTTTTGAGAACAACAAAAAGAAAAAGCAATACTACAGTACTTCACCATATTTTTCTTAGGAAAAATAGGTAGTTAGGTTAAAATAATAATAATAATAATAATAATAATAATAATAAATATATAGAGAGATATGACTGTCTAAGGAAATATTACCTAAACAAATACACAGATTTTATTCAGAAATAGAAACATACAGAAAATACTTCGACTAATGAATGTACATAAAAAGAAAGGCAAGTGCAAAATGAAATAAACATGAGAAACTTTCACAAATGAAATGGAGTTAAAGAATAAACATTACAAAATTATTTTACTAACCTCTTCATTTAAATTGCTAACCAACAGGACTGTATTGCCACCAGCTGAGACTCCAGGCATACCCACTCGGCCAGCAGCAGCTGCAGCAGCTGCTGCAGCAGCGTTTGGAATAGCCAAAGGACTCAGAGCTCCTGGAACAGCTGCAACAGGAAGCCCTAATTTTAAAATAAAGCATATTTTACGAAATACACACAAGTCGTTTACAAAAACCAATTTAAGCACGATGGCTGCATGGCTTACGGCTGACCATTCCAAATGGTTCCTGAAAGTTAATTTTTATAACACTTAGAAAAATGATTTGCTGATAATGTATCAGAGAAACTTAACTGGTTTCAATAAAATCATTAAATATTAGGGCTAAGGTACATACCTGTAGTATGTTAAAAATTAAATATACCATATTCCATCTCCTATGGAAAAGCAAACAAAGCATAAAGGATATAATGTTTCTAAGTCAGAGATTTGAAAAATTCACTTCCTTGGTTGACAGCAAGTAGCCACATCTAAAATAAATATCATCTTCAACGTAACAGTGACTCATTTTTTTCTCCGAGTGCTATCATCTTCATAAACTCATACTTGAAATCATACAGCTACAGCTTATGAAACAAACACAGTAAGCCCTTCAGTTCTTAGAGACCTATCACTCTGAACATCATTATTTAATTTATTCAAATGACTTAAAGAAAATCTTACCAAAGATTGTTTGCTTTAATTCCACACTTGAATAGTTATAATGAACACATTTCCCCAGTAGAAAGAATGAGAAAATGTCCCTATCCACACAGGCTTTCTCCTTCAGTATTTTCCTACGTTTTGCTTACCAATTTTAACATTCCCTTCTCACTTCTATTGTTGTTTTCCAGTCTGTTGTTCTATCATCTTTAAGATATGCCAGTCTTCATTCTAGGGAGAATTCTCCTTCGTCTCAGCATCTTTTAACCACATTCTAATTAAAAGAATGAACTCGAAATCCTTTCATCCCTTAAGTTCTTACATACCAGCTGATTTCGCAATACATTAGTTCACTAATGATGTGAATTGTAGGCTACTTTTCTCCCTCCCATGAAAAAGGAAACATCCAACCTACATGAAGTTAATTCATAACATACCTGGATAGAAATGGCCCTTTGTACTGTTGTCCCGTAAGTTCATGTTTTATTTCTTCTTTTCTCTTTCCACCAGCCTTCTCGTCTATGTCATAAGGATGTGCTGTTGCCTTTGGTTTCAGATCTCTCAATATTTTAGTCAAGTTTTTTTTAAGTCTTTTTACTTTACAGAAACTATGATGGCCTTTCATTAACAGTTTAAAAGGTTAAGACTCAAAATTCTTAATCTCTTCAGTTTCTTACAATTTTTCTCTCAATTTCTTTTTCTCTTCTCTCTGAGCACTCCAACAGTGGAATGATATTTTTCTCAATCTTTCTGTGGATAAGCTTATTTTAGTGGTTTTTGCCTACTTTTTGAGATTTTGCCCTTTTTTATTTCTCCATTTTCTTTTTTTAGAATTTACTTTTTGTTATGGAAAATATCCAACATAAAGAAAAGAAAGAGAGCGACTAGAATAACAAATCCCATATACCCATCACACTGGTTTAACAATCATTAACTTATGGCCAATCTTGTTCCATTCATCACTCATTTTACTTTTAAGACAGAAACTTTTCATGTTTTAGATGCCTTTTTGGATCCACAGTGTGAATCTTTTACACCAATTATTCTAGTGTGTTACAAACGTCCCCATGTTAAATAATATAACTCTCTTACTATACTTCATAGGTTGTTCCCATTTAACATTCAAAAGATACCTTGATATGCTGTCAAAGGCAAGTATTGTTAGACATGCACTCACAGTATTTTTGTTTTTGCATACTCTTAGAAAGTGACCCCCTCCTCCATTCTTTAAATAGTATTTCTTAAGTATTTTCAGATAGTTGTGGCTGAATGTATGTATCACTCAACTAAAGCTGACAACACAATTATTTCCTACTGGCAGAAACTCCAGATGCAGGCATTACACTGTCAAATCATTTCCTTGTTTCCCTGCCTTTAATTGGCTACTTTCCAGTGGAAAAAGTAACTTAAAATTCTGTTAAGTTTCTTGGTCTTAAAGGGATCCAGTCCATGGCCCCAAGCAAATAACCATCAACAATACATTAAATGCAGAAAAGTTCAATATCAACCCTCAAAAATTCCTTTAAGAATGAAAGACTTTTTTTTTAAATCCATCAAAGACATTTGAGAGCAGCTCTTTCCACAAAAAATTAAATGTTTAATTTCTGGCTTTTCAATTCTACCAGACAAGAAATGATTTTCAGAACCGACTAAGCCAGAAAAATTTACCTGAAGAACTAATGTTACCAACATTAAAAATTGTCCTAACCCCTAGCATTTTCCCTGTACATCTCTACTCTTCACTGCCATCTTGTTCATTAAAATACTCTAACTTATCTACTAGAATTGTCTTGAACTTTGTATCCCACACTGAAACTGTTCTTAATCTTTTGGGTCTCAGAACCCCTTTATACTCTTAAAATTTACTGAGGACCACAAAGAACTTTTAAATGTGTTATATTTATCATGAGTAATTAACAGATCTCTGATATTTAACATACCAGAAATTAAAGCCAAGAACTGTTTTAAAAAGAACAAGAACACACGATCACATATTCTATTAGCCTTTTAAGTCATGTACACTAGTGATAATGAGTCATAACATTTTAGTATTGTTATAAACATACAGGTTTGACTTTATTAGATACCCTAAAAAGATGCTTCCAGAGATCACTAGACATTTTGTAAACCACTGCCATGTATTCTTGGTATGATGCTTTGTAGAGCTGGGATTCTCAAAAAATAAGAAATTGAAAAAAAAAAAAAAAAAGAATTCACTTCAAAGAAAAGAAAATGCTATAGACATACACAGACAAGAATGAGACATGCAGATTACACAGTACTGACACTTGCAGAATTAAGCTCAAAGTCATCTATTACTTGCCTTTCCTTGTTGACATTTCAAGCAAAATTATTAATTCATGAAATATAAAATATCAATCTACCTAAATTCAATATATAAATCTAAACATGAGTCTAAGCTTAATACTTCATTTTTGCAAAAAAGCTCCTTCTGAAATACATCTCTACAATGTCAATATATAATACAGTGATCTAATGAAAACTTCACCAAAATATTCAAAGATAGAAAATTTGTTCAAAGAAACTTATTTAAGACATAGTTGTTTTTGAAATACATTTCTTATTGAAATCTGGATGTTACAATGGAGTAACTTGGTGGCCCAATGTTTTTTAAAACATGAAGACCTATCATGGAAAAATGATCACTGAGAATTAAAAAAGAATTAATTTAAATGGTAAATTAATTTAAAATGGTAAATGAAAAATAAAAATCTAGGCTAGAGTTTTTAGTGTGACAGATCTGAAAGACTTTTTTAATGTCAGGAAACACCATCTTTTAATAAATAACATTGCACTTTGGTAAAAATAAGACTGCTAATTTTCTAGAGAGAAAATAGGCTCAAAGGAGATGTAATTTACCTCCTCCTAATAAGGACATGGACAGCAAGCTGTGAGATCCTGACTGTTGTTAACTACTACCCAAATGATATACATCTCCCCACTTTTCCATTTCTTACCACTAATCTGGGCCATTGTGCTGTGGCAGGTGATATGTTATTCTGCCAAATTATCTTTCTTCATTTTAGGCAGCCCAGGGTGTGGTGTATGAGTTCTGTAAGAGATAGGGGCAGTATGTTCTTAATGCCACTAGCAAGTGGTTCTCTTCCACTATATCCTCCCCCAGGCTGGTAACTTAGAAAAGCTCACCTAAGCCATCTTTACACAGTTCTAAAAGCATTAGAATTAGTCTTGAGTTTTTATTGTTCTGTTAAAGTCTCTAATGGCAGATTCTACAATTAATTTCTCAGTATACCCTTCTCTGAAAAATTACTGTCAATAAGGAAAAAAAAATTCTAGGTTTAACCTAAATGTCTTCTATATTAAAAACCTACAAAATATTTCATGATGTACTATTTATTTACACCATAATGATATATTCTGAAAAATAATTCTGTATTGTATTTTTCATATTAATGTTAACTCCTACTGTCAGTAACTTTACCATCTTCCCTTTGTAAATATTAAACATTTTATATACTTTGACTCCAGTAAATTATTTTTAGTTGTAGAAATACTTTTAATTTTAATGATTTATAACTTTAGCTAAGGCAGCAGGTATGCTGGAGAAAAACACTGAACATTGCATGTTGATGATGAGAGAGAAAAAAATGCCTATTCTACTTCTAGGATTGTTGTAAGGGTAATATAATGTCAAAGAGATGGTAAAATAATGTCAAAGAGCTTCATAAACTGCCATACAAAGGTATCACAGGGGTCCTTTCCATATGAAGTGATCTTCAGGTGGGTCACCCAGATATTTTGAGTAGACTTGGCAATTTTATAGATTTCTCATGTTCTGAAACATTATTATTAATAACCCTTCCACTACTGAAATAGATGAATATACACAGACATGTATATGACAGAGATTCCAAGTCCAGTGGGATGAAGTGATACAACTTATTTATCTTCAGGTCCCACAGACATCCTTAATCTTGCCCAGAAAAATTTAAAAAATAAACTTTTTAACTTACTTTAAATCAAATTTATCTATGCTTTTTAATAAGGTTTATATTTTAGAACAGTTTTAGATTTACAGAAAAACTGAAGTTTCTACAGAGTTCCTTTATAAACTGCATACTTCCTTTTCCCCCTAATTATCAACATCTTATGTTAGTATAGTTGTGAGTAATCAACTAATACTGATACAGTACCATCAACTAAAGTCCATACTTTTGTCCGATCTCCTTGGTGTGCATCTAATATCCTTTTTTGTTCCAGGATCCCATATTACATTTAATCATGTCTCATCTCCTTAGGCTTCTCTTGACTTGTCCTTATGACAATTTTACCCACGATTTTTAAGGATGCAAAATTTGTTTTAACCCTTCATTTCCCATTCTAAAAACTTCTATCCAAAGTCAATTACATTATTTCTTTTGGTCTTCTTTATCCTGTTCATTATCTGGTAGTTGTAAGTCTCACATACTGCTGAACGGAGTATATTGGAGGGACCTTCTAATTCATAAAGTATGGGCTCTTCGGTGGGAAGGGAGGTTCTAAAACATTTTATTTCCTGACTTAAAACTAAAAAATTTGCTTTTGACAAATATGACAAACACTATTCTATCCTCAATCCATTCCTCCTCTTCTACCAACCCACCCTTCAATTCCTATTTTGCCTGCTGAAATCCATTCTCTTTTCTATCATTAACAATTGCATTTTCCCCCCAATGTGTTCTTTAGAGAAACTTAATTAAAAGCTTGCTTTGTCCTAATGAAACTTCTCTTATAACCCGCTCAAAAAGTCATTTCTACCTCCCTAAACCCTGCCCCAAAGGAAAAAGGATGCATTATTCATCATTCTACCCCAGCACCCAGTTTCTATTTCAGATTGATGTTCCACCACCATCAATTAAGACGGCTTTTGCATAAAATCATTTCTCATCAAAACAACCATCAGGTTACTGGGACATTTTCTCTCATATAATGACTTTTTGAACATGTGGTTTTATTCCTCCTCCTCTCTCAGCCCCTGTGATATCATCCTGTGATACGCAAACACTCTGGTCTCACAATTTCTTTAAAACTTCTATTTTAACGATTTTTACACCAATCTATTTTAGTAACTTCTCTTGCTACATCTTTGATTTTTTTTTTGTTTTGCCATTCATTTCAACATTTAAATCTTTCCTGATTTCATTCTTCCATAGTTCTCAATTCTACATCATACAACCACTGAGCCCACCTGTGGCCTTTATTTATTTTGGCCCTTTCTATTCTCCCTTGACTCAACTTTACAATGTAACCTAAATTTCTTTGATATTCTTTAATGCCATACTTGGATAAACTCACTCTTTTATTCTGGCTAAACTTTCATGTGGCTAAGTATTAGAGTGAACACATAACATACCCCAAATCTGATACACAAACATTTTGTTATTTAACATTAGCCGACTTCCCAGTCTATTTTCAGGAGTTCTTTACAAATTCACCAGGCTTAAGTTCAGAAAGTCTTAGGTTGATTTCAGAATCCCCTCAAGTTTTTCAACCAACTTCAAAAGTCTTCCCTTCCTTCATCTGTTTTCCCCTTTTCCCTTTCTTCATTAAAACACAGAATGGTGAGAACAAAGAATACAGACCACGCAGATGACGACTTCAGTTCTGGCTCTACTCTGCCCCTATATTTCTTCCTCCTCCCCTACACTTCTGGGCGAGCTTGACAATAATCCCTTTTAGTTCTCATAATGATCTAAACAGGTACCTCTTTATTTTTTAGGCTCCAGCATTTTCACTATAATCTTGAGCCAATCTACTAGTCAATTCTAGGACTTAATTCTATCTCCGCTCTTGTCCTTCTCTAAAAGAAACATCTTAAAGACTGAAAAATTAGTATTTTAAAAATTCAGTTCTGACAAAACAGAGGATAGTTCAATAATCCAAAGACTCAGGATCATTTTCTAAGAACGTACACATATAGAAGTAGGCATGTTCAACTGTAATTTCTTACTTCTTAGATGGTAAAACAGAAATGAAACGAGAAAGCCATAATTACGGAACAGTGAATTAGTATAGCTAATGCATGTGATCATTTTCATGTGATTTCTGACCAAAAATATGATTTATGTTAAATATGAAAAAAATTGTATCATTAAAAAAATATTTTTGATGTCATGACATTCACTGATATACGTTAAAAATGTATGTAGTTTCATATTTCTAGCAAACATTTCTAGACTATTTGTATACTTGCAATTATTTTAGTGTTTGTTGGGTGATGACTTGCAAATGTGTCTGCAGTAGAGGAGTTATCTGGTTTGATTTTATGACCCTAATTTTCTTTGCTATAATTCAGTCTTAAAATGGAATATCATACATTGGGCTTTGCTAAAATTAAGATTTTGGTATTTAAGTTTTAATGTGTATTTTGTGCAAACATGCAAATACAAATTCAGTCTGCCACATTTTGGTTTGCATGTTATATACATCTCTATTTGGGATCTAATTTTGAACTGATATGATTACAATACTTTTGGTTTTGTAATCATACAATAACCAGGTTCAACACGGAGTGGACTTGACAACAAACACAAAACACCTTAGTATAGGAGGGACAAAAAGTAAAACTATAGGACTTGCATATTTACTACATGTATGACATTACTGTATTTAACTCCATGGGGGGAAGGTTAGGCAGGCTAAAAGGCCCAGCTAATCTACCATAGATTTTATTCAACTGTCTGTTAGGAGCATGAACTCTGGAGCCAGACGCCCAGAATCCCTGACATTCTCAACCACCTACTAATTATGGGAATCTGAGCAAACTGCTAATCTTTTTATATTCCAGTTTCTAAATCTAGAAAGTGGGCAGACAGAGTTAACTTCATTTACGGATAATGTGAGGACTAAGTCACAAGGGCTAGGGGTGATGCCTGGCACATAATACATATTCAATAAATGGCTAGTGATTGGTATCCACATGCATCACACAACCCTTTGGTTCCTGGCATTGAAACAATTTCTAAGCCATAGTATTTCAAACATTTTTGCTACAAAATATATGAAATGAAGAACTGCAGCAAATTAAGGTGGAATCTAAGTAACTACTTTTAAACTAATAATTTTCTAAATATTTATTCCTATCATGGGAATTACCTCCAAAAGATGTAGGCATTTTGACAGTGGAGCCACATTTTTCTAGGAAAAGCGAATAGTGTTAGAAAAATACAGCTAATCCCTTCTGTCAATACCAATCATCCAAAAAAATCCCACTTCTTAGAAACTAGTATAAAGTATGCTAAAGGCTCATTCCACCAGCATTTCTTTTTAGAAATGGCCTATGTCATAATAATTAAATGAAAGTAGCCTTATAAATTTATGTAAATATCAAGTATAATTTTGTTCTTCCTAAGCTCTGAGGCTGCTGAATGGTTGGGGATGGGGGGGAGAGGGGGGGAAAACAAACAGCCCCAAGAATTTCTAAATAGCATTCCCCTTTGGAGGTTACTGTAACAGCCTAAATTTAGTACATAATATCTAAAAGACAATAAATTAATATCTGATTTTAAGAACACACACATGAGAAAACATAGGCATCACTAAAATATATTATAAGAAAATATATGAGTATTGGTCTATTGTTCACTGCTACAAACTAATTAATTTCCAGTTTGTCTGGATTTGTAGTTTTCCCGCCATCATCTACTGAAAGAGCATATTGCAATGTTTCACAAAAGATGTTTGTTTTTACTCCGTATCTTATAGAATCATATTAAAAACGTATTAACAGACTGCACATACCCACAGATACAAGGAAAAGAACACCTAATGGATACAAGGAAAAGAGCACCTAACAGATGTTAATCCTTTGAGAAAACAACTCATACTCATATCTGTGGGTCTTTTTTCCTAAGTAGCTGTAAGAGAAGTGATTTATATTCTTTTGGTATTTAGTAAGGAAATACCAATGCTTTCTGGTTCTTTATTTTAGGGCGATGAATGACTTTTGGGGAGAAACATATTTAAATTTTAATTAGCTCTGTTTAGTCCCTTATCCACCACCACCTTTTTTGGGGGGCCACTGGCTAGGACCAAAATATTATATAAATAAAACTGCTCACTTCTGGGCTAAGGTCAGTATTTCAAACCACTCTGGGACTACCAGAACCAAAAGCAACCTACAGTTTCTAAAGTTTAAAGCAGAAATTGGGAAATATCTAGGCTGGGCATCAATTTCTTCCACTAAAAACTAGTAAACAAATGGAAAAATTAAACTGTCTAGCAGAAACCATATCACAAGGTAAACAGCCCTAGCTAAAGGAAAATTCTACAATGATTTTCAACTAATTAATGTGAATGGGGAGGGGGAGAGGCAACATTTGCAACCCCCACATGGAACAGATTAAGGCAGCAATCACTAGTGAATATTCAAACCATTAGTACATCAATATAACGAAGGATCATAACACCTGAACTACAAGCCATTTTAAAGCATCACTAAGAGTGAGATAACCAGATGTTTTATGCTTCCAATGGAGATACAATATGAAACACAAGGACACCTATAAAGTATTCTTGTGAATATTCTTGAGAAATAGAAACAACAAAATCTAAATTTAATCAAGCTTTTGTAGCTAACTTCTGGTTCACATAAAAAATGCAGTGGATGGAGAAACACAGTAAGATGACACTACAAAGAAAAGAGCCACACCAATCCAGACTGGAGGTAGGCCTTTCTCAAAATAACTAGGTTTCTTCATTCAGTCAATGGATCTGAGGGTGGGGGATGAAGGGAAAGTACTGCTACAGATGAACAGGGTCTTAAGAGAAATAACCAAATGTCATGTATGGCCCCTGAGAGGTTCCTACTCTGAACAAATCAACTCTTAAAATACATTTTTTTGAGAAAACTGGAGAAATCTGAAGATGGGTTGAGTACTCAATGACAATAAAAAATCACTGTCAAATTTGATAGGTGTGATAATCATATTATGGTTTGGTAAGAAAATGTCATTATTTTAAAGTACATTATGGTAATGTGTGAGATGACATGACATATGATGTCAAGAATTGGCTTCAAAAAAATATAGAAAAAATGACGAACTGATAAAACAAGTGTGGAAACTATTGAAACAAGATGATGGGGATGTAATGTAGGATTAACCAACTATACTGGTATATGATGACTGAAATCTTTGATAGTAGAAAGTTTTTAAAAACTATGTGAGTGATCCATTCAAAAATAAAAAGCTTTCAGAAATCACTTAAAAATAACTTTAAAAGAATATTTTAAAGTTTACTTGTTGATTTTATGCATCACAAACACATAGGGAAAAATTCAATTTAATAGCTAAACAACATTCTATCAGAAAAATACCAAAATACATTTATTTACCACAAATAAACAAAGTATTAAAATATTGTTCAATAGTTATAAAGAATTTTTGAGAATTCTCTTAACTTTGATAAAAAGCTAAAATTTAGCATCTAAAAATTACTAACATTTCTCTACTCCCACTAAACCATCTTGGGATCTTATAAACCTACAAACTACTGGGACACACTCCTCATGATTTTCAGTCTAAGGGTAGGGCCTGGTGATTTCAACTTGCAGAAAAATTTGAGAGACACTGTTCTATCGAATACATATTTACCTTTATGAACAAATGTTTGTTATATCTGTCCTCAATTATCAATTACTTTAAGAGCAACAGATTTCCCATAAGTTTTGTGCTGCCTTTCTGTTAAGGCCATATGATGAGATGGCTGACAATTACTTTATTCAACTCAAAATGCATAGAAAGCACTGAAGTAAGTATTCTTTGTACACAGTATCTTCCCTAATTTTTTAAATGCAGACAACATGATCATGAAAAATTACTTCTAGCAATTTTTCTAAAAGTGATCCACCCCTTAATAAATTAAATACACTTCCTAAATGATCACAGTGATGACGTCTCAATTTATAATCTCAAGGACTTTTATCACCTTCTTCTTTGAAGTAGGATATGTGAATAACTAATAGTCTGCTGGATTTGGGATTATGTATTTAAAATGTCAGATTTCTAATTATTTACAAAGCAATAGGTTCCCCTTCTTCAAAGAAGTACATTTTTTGAGACACTATAATACCTAGCACGAAAAGAAAAAGAAGAAAATCCAAGTATAAACGCTAGTCCTAATAAACCATTATGTAAAATAAACCAATTAAAATGTAGAATATTGATTCCAAATTCAGCCAAATCCTAAGATATAAAATTATAAAAGGTAAAGTGAATCTCCTAAATATTCGTAGAAAATATCTACTACTTATGTTCTTACAGAATCTTTGAAATAAAGGGTTATCTATCAATTATTTCATTTTGAACAAGTACTGCTTGAAAAAGACTCAGCAGGAAATGGATCCATTCCATCAATACCAGTTTGCTGTATGTTGAAGTCACCTGACATTAAAATATCACTAGTTACCATTCCAGAGGGCATGACCTTACTAAAGTAATATTGCATGTTGCTATAAAGGGCACCTGAAAACTACTATAAAAGGCAAAACAGTAAGTGGTCCCTTATAAAGATGACAATATCCACCAATGTGTAGAGAAAAAATTAACTTCATGTCCTGTAAAATGGGTATCTTTGGATTGAGACAAATTATTTAAAAATAATTTTTCTATAAATTGGCTATTGTAAAATACTGTGAATCAAGTTCAAGACTCAGCTTATATAAAATATGGATAGCCTTAATACACACTTTACATGTACATCCCAATAGAAAGACAACCAACTCAGAGCCTTGTGTCTAATAAGCATTTAAAAATTACTAGCTAGCTTATAAGATAATAAAAAATTAAAACAAACCAACACATTCCTATCAAATTAACATCCTAGCAAAAAAAAAAAATAATAATACTCAATACTAGTAGGGAAAAAAGTGGAATAGCCAGCTTCATCTACCAGTTATATTAGTTTAATGTCACCTTTCTAGAAAGAAATGTGCACAAAGAATCAGGAGTGTTTAACACTTTTTTTGATTCAATAATTCTAGCTCCAGAAATCTAGTTTAAGGAAATAATTTGAAAGACAAAAAGCTACATACAGGGTATCTGTCACAATGCCATATGTACTATTTAAAAGTAGAGAAGCAGATTGACTGTCCAACACAAGTACTTCCAATAAAATTATCATTTTTCAAAAAAAACTTAGCAAACAATTACAAGAGAACATACCACAAAACTGCAATGTGATTTTTTGTACAAAAGTACATATTTAAACAGAAAATAAAAGAAAAAAATATAACAGTGGTTACCTCTTGTAAATGATCAAAACTATCAGAGTCCATTCTATTATCTGATTTTTGAATCTTGCAACTCCCCTAACATTCAAAAAATATCTGGTAATACTTAAAAAAAAAACAAAACTCAGTTATAACAAGATGCAAAACCACTGAAATAGGTAAATGATGAAATCATTTAGTAAAAGGTGAATTCACATATCTCCACCACAAAACATTTCCCTTTTTTTATTATCAAGCAAGAGTATGGAAAGATATATTAAAATATTCAAAACAAAGCAAAGGAGAAGACACTGGCTACACTTATTTATTAAGGAGTGAATTTTACTCATATGCTTTTAGTGCAAAAATACACAATACCCAAAAGATGAATAATGAAAGTACAAAGGAAGACACAAGTTAATCATGCTAGGGTTTCATATTTTTTGAGAAAAACATTTTATTATTACTTAAATTTTTTTTTTTCCACCAGGGCTATGAGGAAAACAGTGATGAATTTCCTAAAAGAATCTTCATGACTTCTAACCAGTACTCCACCCAGAATCCAAACACACAGAGGACACATCTAACTATACATAAATGTACAAACACACAAAACTCCTTAGAGTCCAAGTGATTGTTATGGTCCTGCTGCTTGGCATTTCTTGGTATTTTACCCTTAAATTCTTTAACGAGTTCCATGTGAATTATTAAACTTCTCAAAAACGATAGGTCATCTACTTTGGTTATTTTAAGGATTAAATAATATGATTGTACAGTGCCTAGTAGAATGCCTAGGACCTGGAAGCTATGCTAAATGTTGATTTTTTTTTCTCTTCTGTAAAATCCTATCATTTCTATCAGTAAAGAATTTAAGAATCTATAGTAATGATTATAAGCAAAGACCATGTATGACTCATTGTCTCACTCTTGCGGTTACCTTTAAAAACAGTACTTTATGAAATAATCAATTTAACACGCCAAGTTGAAGGAACAAAGGCTTAAAGGAGGTTCACACTATGATGGAGACTGTCAGATAAAAAAAATGTTACCAACCTAATGACTCAAAGTCATGATAGACAGTTATGACTTGTGCTAGATGCGTTAAAAAAAATTAGAACAAAGGGTCAGTTTTGGCTGAAGTCACCAGAATTAATTTCAAATATCAACTGCTTCTCTTATGCATTAGGATGTCTCTGTTCACAGAAGTATCACTTATCTTACACTTACAATGGAGAACACCATTGTTACATATCCACAATAAATAGACATCTATTTCCAAGATTACTTCATTATAATATGCTTTTTCTTTTTCTGACTGAGGGACACAAACTAAAGTGTAAGAGCTAGTTTGTAACTCCTCAATCTTGGGTTCCATATGGACACACTCTGATTTAAAGATAATCTTACAAACGTCAAATTTCAAGAACTTACGAAACACAGCAAATAAAACTAAAATTTCATCTTAAGTTATAAATTATTCATTTTACTTACAAAGTAACATTTTCCCTTATTCTTTACTCCCTATTGTCTTCAGCCTGACTCTATCAACTAGTCATTGCAAATTTTTGCATCTTTTTATGTAAGATGACTCAAATCCACTGTAGAACAAGGTGAAATATAAATGACCGAGACAACATGTGAATACCAAAATAAATTTTATAGAAAATTCTTCCTTGTTTAAATTGTTTTCTAAGAGACAAATTATAATATGCACTGGAAAAAAAACCCATATAACTAATCCCATCATGTGTTTCACCTCTCACTGTTCACTTTTCACTGGTTCTGTGCAGTGCTAAATTAAAGCAATTGCTAAAGACTAAAGAATATGCACAAAGACTCTAGATAATAGACTCTGACCAAGATAGTGTGTCATCAAGTTTAATGTGTAAATAACTCAACAGTATTTCTTTATTAGAGCTCTTCTTTTATTTTGGCAGAAAAAATGAGGAGGTAAAGGAATATAGCTGATAGAATTGTAATTAACACTTTAAGCTTTTCTCCCAAGAGCATTCATATGCATCTTAAAAAAAAAAAAAAAAACCCAAAACCAAAACAAACAAAATAACCTAATGCAATTTCTTAAATTACAAAATGGGGTATTATTTATACTTACTGTAGTTTTAATAGGCACTTTCCCACTTGGCAAAATGGGAGAAAAGTGGTATAGACAATAAAAATCATACCTAAGAGAGAAGTCTCCTTGGCAAATGCTGCAGCAATAGCTGGGTCCAATGCAGGCTGTCCATCCCCAGATGGAAGATCAGGTCGAGTATAATCCCTACTTTTATCATTGTTGTATTTTACATTCAAATTCACAAGTTTGGAAAAATCAATCCTTAGTGTACAGCAAGCATTATAAATATTCTGACCATCTAGGGCCTGTAAAAGTGAATAAAGTATATCAGCAGTCTTAAGGAATGAAAATTACCAAGAAATAGGATTCTGAAAATAAAACCTGATAACGAAGACCTGCACATAAAAGACACCAGGAAAGGGATCAAGTATCATGCATCATTCTTTGTCATCCCAGCTGTCCATGTATGTTTCCACAAATACTATATTCTTTAAATAGAAAGTGCTACTTAAATCTAAAATACAACCAGTTAAACATATTTGCTAATGCTTTTAATTCAAAAAAAATCTCTGCAAATAATTAAAAAAATAAACCAGGATTACAAATGCAGTCAGTCCTGTCAAAGTCATACCATAATAGTCCGCATAATACTTTTATTTTATTATACATACACATTTTTTGCTGGATGGTAATACTTAGAAAGATTGTTGTAATTTTATAAGGTAAACTTTTGTTTCATAACACATTTTATGAAGTGCCTCAACCTAGGTAAGTATCTCTATCATGCATAACAGCAATTCCCATGAAATGGGGCAAAAACTATTATATCTGTAATTTGAGGTGTTCAACCTGAATCAGAGTAACTTGTTGAATTAAAAAATCCAACATCATCCAGTAAAGCTCTGGAATAGAAGAGTACAGGCTCTAGAGCTGTAAGCCTACATTCAATTAGATCATACTGAGCAACTTACTTAATCTCTCTGAATATAAGGATCTTTCTTAATCTGGAAAACGGAAATGGTAATGGCTGTCATGATCCTCACAGGTTATTTTGAGGATTAAACAAAAGAAATCACAGATGTGTAAGTACAATGTGAATTATAAAAGACCATGTTGCTGTTATGATTGTTATGGGTTTTTTCTGTTCCTATATATTCACCATTTCTACTCCAGCTGGATATAAGCCTAGAACAAACTAAAGAACAAGGGAATATATTGTTAATTTTTCATTAGAAGAATAAACATTTACTGTATAAAACAACAGTTCAGGAATGAAGAATGTTCAGCTCTCTAAGTCACCATGAAAATGAAAATGAAAATGAAACAAACAAGTTCTTCTGATAATAGATCAATAGATTAAGCCTAATGTTTACATATACCAAGATCCATTACGTGTATAAATCTAGAACTATAGTGCTTTAGTAGTAGACCAACTTTTTTTTTTTCTGGGTAGACTTTTGGAGGCTGGACTGAAATATATGAACCTTAGGACAAATTCAAGAGATTGTTGAATTTTTCCCTCCAACACTCATTAATACTCCACTGTTAGTCTGTTTTTTTCTGAGTGGTTATTCTCTAATAAAGCAAAATGCTAGGGGGAAAATCTTCCAATTAACTGAAAATAACTGCCAAAGATCAGAACAAGCATATGAAAAGAGTTTGGTTGGCTCTATCACTTGAGCTGCCTTTACATAGTGCTGGTTCCCAGAGCTTTCAAAACAAATAAACCAAGCAATCAACAACAAAAAACAGTACTGGGCTCCCACCCTCCAAAGATTATGATTTCTTAGTTCAGGATGGCCTAAGAGTCCCCCCCCCCCGCTTTTTTTTTAAATAAAAAATCTACATGAGAAGAACCTGGGTGGGCCATGGACCATACTTTGATTAAGTTCTCTTCCCCAAAACCTAAAGATACACTTTGCTGGCTAAATGAATTCCCAGTGCCTAAGATATATTTGTCATCTCTCATTCATTTGGAACAATCATCACTAGAAAAGGCGAGGTAGGCTTGAGATTCTCTTTCTAAATGTGTATTCTTTGCCTGTAATTTTATATAACCTACATTGTCTTAACAAGTATAAAAACATAGCAACTGAACTACAAAGTTTAAAAGGAACTCATTTTATAGTATACTGAGATATACAAGGATGACTGCAGAACAGGGAGAGATCTGTAGCACAAGCAGGTGCTGCTCCCAGCAAGAGCTAGGAGACTTGTGACACAGTATGAATATTCTAATACCTACAATGCGCCATACACTGTGCTATGTTCTAGGAAAATAGCAAAGAACAAAGCAAAAAAGCCACCACTCTTAAATAACTTATAGTAAAACAAATTACAGACATCTCACAAATAATTACAAATTTGATGTATGGTAGTGAGAATAAAGAAAGGGATGTGATATAGCTAAAGTTTATAGAAGACCTCTCTGATACTTATAAACCTGAAAAAGGAAGATAGGTAGAGGTGACATAAAAAGACAAAGAGAAAGCAGAAGAAGCAAATGAAACATCAAGCTCTAAGTCTGAGAAATCAGAGAAAATAGAGCATATGCAAGGTATTTTAGAAAGTCCAATATAGTTAGTTGGGGCACCTGGGTGCTCAGTTACTTGAGTGTCCAACTCCTGATTTCAGCTTGGGTCATGATCCCAGGGTCTCGGAATTGAGCCCTGTGTCCGGCTCTATGCTTAGCATGGAGCCTGCTTGGGATTCTCTCTCTCCCCTCCTCTGCCCAACTCCCCCACTTACAAACTCTCTCTAAAATAAAAAGAAACTTTAAAAGAAAAATTCCTATTTAGTTACAAGAGGAGAGATGGGATTGGAAAGCAAACTGAGGACTGATTTAGAGTTTTGTAAGCCATTTTAAGGACTGAGGACTTTATACTAAAGACAAATCCAGTCACTGAAGGGCACTGAGAATGGAAGTAATATGACTTTATGTTGAGATCATCCTTAGTGCTCTGTAAAAATATACATGTAGGGGAAGAAGTCAAAGTGCTGAGGTGAGTTAGAAGGCCTTCTGGGATTCATGGACTAGCAGCCCCAAACCACTTTGCACAAAAAGGAATGTGTATCAGAATCTGTATCAACAGCGCACTAAACACACTACTAGAAGTATGTTGACTTGTATTTGGAAAAGCTCCTGGTGGCATCAGAGACCAGCACTTTGAATACCACCTGCTTTAGACTAGGATGGTGGCAAGAGAGCTGGGAGACAAAAGGATACATTCAACAGAAATTTAGAATGAGAATAAATAAGATTTGGCGATAGGATGAAACGAAGAAGAATAAAAGCCATTTTATCTGGCTTGTTACTAACATGGAATTTGATATCCCGAGCTTTTTACTGACATATGGAACACCACAGGTTAGAGAGAGTTTGCTTTTTGTGGGGGAAAGGCTAAGTGGGTAGGTGAGAGGAGTTGAACTGAACACACTAAGTTTGAAGGTGCTAATGGTCCACTCAGTTCCTAGCCTGGGTCTCTCAGAAGAGATCTGAGCTAGAAAGAGCCATGTGGGCACTGTCAGAGTCCTGAAGGTATGACTGAGCTGTGAGGAACAGGTGAAGTCCCCCAGGCAGAAGGAAAAGGATCCAATGAGACAGAGAGAGGTGAAATATATCTATGCGAGAAGTGTTAGAGACCAGGAGAAGAATTAGAGTAAATGGGGGCTGAAACCAAATTATATATTAGGTGAAAAAATAAAAAGGGGAGAATTATAAACAGCAAATAGTTTATTTAGTAGGACTGGCTATAAATATAAATGAAAAGGAAGAAGAAAGGGTGATTGATATGTGGAGTTCAGGGTAAATTCACTCAAAATGAGAGAAATTTAATGATGCTTGTGACACTGGTGACAAGTAGCTAACACAGAAAAAATATAAAAAGAAAGGATGACAGATAGTGCAAAGTCTCCTGAAGGGCAGAAGACAACAGGATCTGGTTGGTGTTCACTTGTCCTCAAGCTATCTATGCTTTTTATTAGAAGATAATAATAGGTGTGGTATAAAGTGGATTTTGTGAGAAAAGCTGATGGGAGTTTCTATCTGACACTTTCTATTTTTTTCTGAGAAATAGTAGGCAAGGTCATAAGGAGTGAAGAGAGACTTGGTAGACTGAGAATTTTCTGATACAGTCTTTGTAAAAAATGAGCAAGCTGGAGAATGTGGTGACACTTGTCAAGCAGAGTAGGGGGCCTATTTGTAATTAATGCTGATGAACTTCAACTGGTAACAATTGCTAGATCATAGGATATTCTCTAGGTACACTCAACAGTCTGGTATAGGTATGAAGAGAGAATACTAGAGTCACCAAAAGTACATGTTATAACAAGGAATCTGGATTACAAGATAATGGGGCAAGCAAGTTTTGGAAATGAACTGTTTTTCCTTTTCTAATAATTGAAATGCAGTTCAGTTCAGATACCATAATAGTTAAAAATGAGTATTAAATAATTATCTAATGACTCCCTCAAAATTAAAATTGTAAATCTTTATAAAGAAAAACCTGAGTGAGTGTTAACACTCACAAATACTTGATGCTCATTATCTGTACACAGAAGACTGGGTAAATTTAAACTTCAGATACCTGATAACATAATTAAAGTACAATCTTTTGTTATAATTACTATAGATTACCTCAGACAAAACACACAAACTACTTTTCTATATCTCAAGTGTAGTAGAATTCCAAACCAAATTCCATTCCATTGTCTTTTACCAAATACTCTTCCCTCTGCATCAGAAGGGATGACAAAAAATATTCCACATTAGAAAAACATGCACTATATTTAAATATTTGGAAACTGTAAAAAGTGCCATAAAGATGATGGCTTCTAGATTGTCTGCTACTGACCAAACCTCATACCACATGGATTTTGGTTACTCTTTAAATATAAAATATCTCCAAAGTTGGGGTTTGGGGGCATGAAAAGAGAATCAATATTTTTGGAAAAAAGAATTCCAAGTGTTAATGTATGCCTGAAAAGGAAAATATAGTAAGATTAGATCATGTAACTTCAGAACCACTGAGTAGCAACATACTAGAGAAAACAAGACTGAAAATGTCTACCTTACATATAGTGCCCCTTATAATAGTTACCCCTTTAACTATTAGCATCCGCTTGTAACACAAGAGTAATTCCTGCTCTTTTGACCACATAAAATATAAGGAAAAAATGAGATTTTTTGCTCCCCAAATGACATACTGAAGTTGGAAACACAATAAACAGTCAAAAATGGTCTGGATTCCATATAATATATCTTGTTCTACAGGAAGCACTGAAGTATTACAGACCAAATTACAGACTCGTTTGAAAGTATGAGTAAAACGGAGAAAAAGAAGTAAGACAGAAAGGAAGATAAGTAGACAGTTGATGTAATCGTTTAATAATGAATGTTTAATGGTTTAACAATGGAATAATAATTGCAATGATATAATATGGCACAAGATGTGAAAGAGCTGGAGCAAAGGTAGATTTAAATGATACACAAACAGAAGATCAGGCAGTTAGTAGCAAAGATATGGTATGCAGTTTTCAAACAGTGGTCATGATATGGGAAGACATTTTATTCTTTTAACAGTTTCTTATCCTCCATTTACAACAACAACCACAACAAAACATAACCAGGAATCTATTCAAAAAAGTAGTCTTTAAAAAATAAGTCTTTGAAAAGAGTATTAAATATACTGTAGTATAAATGAGAGCCTATCATAACATCTGAACCACACGTGTGATGATTATTTCAGCCAAACTGTCTTGATAGCTAAATTAATCACGCTGAAACTCCTGGAAAACACAAAATCTTTACTAGTGTTCATACACAATATAATCCTGCCATATCCTCAAGAGCATAAAACTTTGGGCCCAAATCAAAAATGGAAAATAAGAGAAGTCAATTTTATAGATAACTACAGGTAGAACTATCCTTAAAAATGAACACTGCTATCAAAATACTAAGCTTTTCTATTTGTATCTAAATGACACCAGTTTGTGCCATCTATAATTCTACATGCTATTGCCAAGTTATGTCCGTATTAGTAACATTAGCAATATATATGTGTTTATGTGTACCCAACATTGAAAAATACCATTATCTCAAAAATAAATAAATAAATAAATAAATAAATAAATAAATAAATAAGAAAGCAAGCAAGCTCCACACTTACTAGTTTTGCTTGTTGAGCATTTACTGGATCACCATACTGGAGAAGAGCTTGAAACTGGTTATTTTTTGTAAATGTGATTATCTTCAATACAGCACCAAACTTTGAAAATATCTGTTAAAACATTAAAATCAAAATATTATTAATTTACTATTATCTTTATTTCTCCAATTTATAGGTAAACACAAAAATTAAACTTACTTGGTGAAGAACATCAAGTGTTACAGGGTAGTACATATTGTCAATAATTATTCTAAGCACTGGACTCTGGGCTGGAGTCACTGCACTCTCACTAACTGTGGTGCCACTAAGAGGAGTATTTGCTGTCTGGACAGCTGTCACAGCTTGAAGAACTGCTTGAGCACGCTGAAAATTAAAAGATAGGCACTTAGGAACACACTCTGGATTTTCACTTAAACTTTGCTATATGTTACACTATTAGTTCATTTTTTTCCAACACCTACAGATTAAACAAAATTCAACAATCATTCAACAAATAACTTTGGAGCACCTACCATAATTCAGTACTCTACTTGTATTTACATCAAACCAATTATCTAAGGTTTAGGAAAACGTGACGATAGGCAATATAATTTACTCTCAAAGGAACAAATATAGTTTGGCAGATTCACATCATCAGAAAATGTTTTAAACAGAAACTTTTAGAGAACAATAAAACTTCAACTTAACATCATTCAATTCATAAAAAAGACACTCCGTAAACCTCAGCAAGGAGATTACCAGATTATCCAAAAGAACTCCCATAAGGCTTATTTCTAATATAATCTTAAAGGAGGAATATTGAGAATACATATTAAGTCTTTTTCATACTAGCATAATTTCTAAAATACTAATTAAACCAGGACAGGTCAACTACTCTTAAGATACACTTTAATTTCTGAGATTTTAAAATGTAAAAAAATATACAAACTAGAATATTACTACTATGACATATTCACAAATAAGGAAATAATATTTCTACCTATTTGGGATCAAAAAAACCTACATAAAGGCAAATAATTGTTAAATAACAGTAACAATATTACTACACTGTTTTACAGTTTGAAAAGCTGTACTGACAGATGAACAGGAATATAAACTGAGCATAATAAATGAAAAAGGAAAGCGAACACAAAAGAATTAGAACACTTATGGGAACAAAAATGGTCACTTTGACAGCACATATACTACCATAGAAATCATTTTGCAACACCTAAGTGTGTCAAATCAACATAATATATACCTTAAACTTATACAACATGTCAATGTTTATCTCAACCTCAATAAAGCCGGAAATAAAAAAGAAAGTCATTTCCCTGAAATGTCTCATAATCAGGAGATTATACAGTTTGGAATTCAAAAAGACCACATGCCCATCTGGTCAAACATCATTATTTAAATGCTAATTAGATAATACAACCTATAGATTTATTTATTGGCTGAGGTGACGAAGTATTTTAAGTGGTGTACTGCAGTATTACTTCCTTCAGTAGTCCTTACATATATTTATGTTATTACAAGCATGGAAACATCACAACTTAGGAAATTACTAACATCTAACATCTGTTTCAAATAATGGAATGTCTTTTTAAAATAGAAATCACATGATCATGGTATACTTCCAAATGGTACAAAAGGTTAAGTTTCCTCTGCAAGTCTGTTACCCTGTATCCTTTTCTCATACCCATTCCTTCCCAGTATTATCGTGGGTACCCTTCCATATACCATCCATACCATCTATGTGCGGTGTGGCATGTCTATTACATACCTTTTTCCCCAGTACTATTCACTTTTCTCCATTTTAGCTTAACAATTAGGTTTTCCACTATAATTAACAAATAACTTTCCATATTTTCTTTAATTGGTGAAACAGGGTTAGCTTGCCATAGATTTAATGGAACTTCATGAACTATTACATATACATATAAAAGGACACAAATCCTAAGTATATACAGCTCAATAAAACATCACGAATTAAATGTATTTGTAAAATGACTATATAAAAATAGAACATTATAAAAACTCTAGAAGCCACATTCATGCTTTCTCTCAGCTTTATAAATGGCATCATATAATATGTGTTCTACTTTGGTCTGGCTTCTTTCAATAAATGCTATTTTTATGACACACACCCATGTTTTGCAAATTATCAGTAGCTTCATCAATCATTTTGTATTCTAAGAAATTCCAACAAATGAATATGCCACAACATATTCTACTGCTGCTGAAATATGGATCACTTCCACTTTGGGGCTATTACATATTAGTGTTTCACGAATTTTCTCATACATATCTTCTGATGCATATTACATATTTTCTCAGGTGTGTACCTATGATAGATTTACTAAGACAAAGATTATGTATATGCTCAGCTTTACTACATACTTCAATTTTTAAACATGATTCTAAAAATTTATATTCCTATCATGTATATATAAAAGTTCCAGCTTCCCTACCTTGTTACCAACATTTGGCATTACCCATCTTAATTATAGTCATTCTGAAAGCATATGGTAGTAGCTCACTGTGATTTTATGTCCAAGTTTCTTTTTTTAAAGTTTATTTATTCTGAGGGGGAGAGGGAGAGGGAGAGGAAGGGGGAAAGAGTGCACACAGGCACACTCTAGCAGGGAAGGGGCAAAGAGAGAGGGAGAGAATCTCAAGCAGGCTCTCCACTGGCAGTGCAAGCCCAACGTGGGGTTTGAACTCATGAACCATGAGATCTTGTCCTGAGCCAAAACCAAGAGTTGGATGCTTCACTGACTGAGCCACCCAGGTGTGATGTCAAAAGACTTGAAATAAGAGGAAAAATGCCAACTTGGAGGATTTACAATTACTTTTGGTAGAAGCATAAGCAAATATATAGCCATAAGACAGAAATAGTAGCCATCTCTTCTGAAGGCCTTTATCCTGAGCATGAAAACGATCTGGCCGCAGGAGAGTAACTACAATCAGATTTGTTTGTTTTACAAAAACATATACATATTTAGGGGCACTTCAGTGGCTCAGTTGGTTGAGTACCTGACTCTTCATTTTGTCCCAGGTCATGAGCTCAGTTTGTGAGTTTGAGTTGGGCTCTGCACTGCCAGTGTGGAGCCCAGTTGGGATTCTCCTTCTCCTTCTCCCTCTCCCTCTCTCTGCTCCTACCCTGCTTGCACGTGTTCTCTAACACTCAAAATAAATAAACCATTAAAAACAAAGATATATAGGGGCGCCGGAGTGGCTCAGTCAGCTGAGCATCTGACTTCAGCTCAGGTCATGATCTCATGGTTTGTGGGTTCAAGCCCCATGTTGGGCTCTGTGCTGACCACTAGCTCAGAGCCTGGAGCCTGCTTCAGATTCTGTGTCTCTTTCTCTCTCTGCCCCTCCCCTGTTCATACTCTGTCTCTGTCTCTGAAAAATAAATAAATGTAAAAAAATAGATTTATAATAAAGAAAAGATATATATATTTAGAGAGAGGGACAGAGTAGGGTGAGGGGAGAGACTAACAAGTAAGGGGAAAGGAGGAAGTAAAGGAGAAGGGGAGAGGGAGTGGGAAGGAAGAAGTACTAGGGAGAAAGAATTCAAGAAGGGAAAGTAGAAAAGGAGATCAGTAAGAGAGCTGTTATCATAATACAGCCAAGAGATAACTGTGTCTGAACAAATAAAGTTTCGAGAAATATGATGAAAACTAGGCAGATATTAACATGAGTGAATTGATAAGACTTGGTAATTTGATGAAGGATCATGGAAGAATTCATGGTTAAGTCATATTTATTGGCCTCTCTTTATAAAAGCTCAGGAAAATGCCTATAAATGAGGTTACGAGGATTAAAGAGTACACTCAGTATGATGAGTACTGAGTACCATACAGAACTGTTGAATGACTATACTGTATACCTAAAACTAATAAAACACTGTATGTTAACTACACTGGAGTTAAAATTTAAAAACTCAATGAAAATGCTGACAAACTAATACAAAATGGAATAAACCCAAACAGAGAGAATGTCATCACTGAGAATTATTTTACCAGAATTCCTGGAATACACAAAATAAATGGAAACAAATGGCACAGAAGACTTAGTGAACACAGAACAAACAGGGTTTGCACTGGTAACAGCCAGATTAAGTCAGATTAGAAATTGGCAGAGTCATAGGAAGAAAATAAAAGGGTTAACGGAAAGTCTGTGTAGCAAACAAATTCCTCTTTCTCCCATCTGCCCATAATCTCTGACTCTTACCATTAAAAAACAATAACAAAATGCTCCCTTAAAAGAAACAAATTCTAAAGGGAGATGTACAGGCCCAGCGTAAGGTCCTCTTTGGTATTTAGGGGATCCCAGCTCAGGGCCCAAACTCATTACTTTACTCTAGAGGAAATCATACCAGTCCAATAAAACTTAATCGTCCATTCTAAAAAATCAAAAGACAACTGGGGGGAGGAGGACAGACAGATGGACAGAAGATAAACATAACAGCCAACACTGAAAGAAATGAGATAATTTAGATAGAGTGAAGTATTTTTTAAAATACTGTTAATTAGTAGTATCCTTAAAGAATTATGAAATCTGAAAAGATGATCAATGGTAACCTAAAAAGGATTATCAAAAAAAATTAAAAACGGCTTCTAAAAATTAAAAATATGGCTGCAAAAACAATTTTTCACCCCCAACACAAGCAACTTTTGCATTGATTGTTCCCTATATCTGGAATAACCCAGGCCAGAATAAGTGTATTTATTTCCAAACTACTTTGAAGTTTGTTACTGAAATGTCACTTCTTCATGGGGTTTTCACTAGGTATTCTATTTAAAATTATAAATCCCCTTCCCTTATATACATTTGTCTATAGATGCCTTATCCTTACTCTTTTCATGTTCCTTGCAACTGAATCTTTTAAAATGAGAATGCATTCATGAATTATGTTACTATAAATACTAATACATAAATAAAATTGAGATACTGAATTTTAACTTCTGAGCAAAATAATACAGAATATCCTCTTTTGGCATATTTCCTCATGATAAATTCCTAGAAGCACAATTTCTGGTTCAAAAGGAATGAAGATTATTACCCAATTAAAACAAACAAAAAACCAGCTGAAAATTCAGTGTTGTCTGTAGACAGAAAGTTTTAAGTACTTCTTTACTTATAAACTACCAAAATGATCTGGAAAGGTCAGTTTTTATGAAGGTTTAAATCTATGAGAAATTATTTTCCATTACATTTTCAGTAAGACAAAAAGACAGATATAGTTTATATTTCACTGAAACATAAAAGATATAATTAGCTAAAAACTGTATTAAAAGAGCTAAAGTTTTTAGACCATTCTTTCCATGCTTTGTACTTAGGTCTAAAACCATTCCTATACTATTTAAAATATATATATTAATTTTAAATATTTTCTACATCACATTTTTTAAAAAATCAATTTATTCATATATTCTCAATTCTTACATTCCCAAAAGCCTCTCCCCACCCCTCCACTGGAAAACCATTTCACACTTCTTCAATAAACGTATTTCATAAAAAACTTAAGACCTATAAAGAGTCAAATAACTAAAAGTACTAAACTTCATACCTTAAAACTCTAAGCAACAGAGTTACTATTAGTTTATATATATTACATCTCATATACAGTTTCTATACAAAAATTTGAACTTGCAACATGAAAATGAACATTTTGACTAGAACCTTAAAGCTTTGAAAAAATATTTAATTAATCAAGTACCAATTTAAAACGTGCAAACAGACTTCACATACTTTTTGTAAATTAAAATAATATTTAATACTTACAGACATACTGCAAGAAAATGTCTTTAAATTAACAAGAAAATGCCCCATGTCTTCTGAATGGTTAAAAATGTTTACTTTCCGTTAATATGTCTAAGATTCTTAATATATCCTTGGCCATTTTATTTATGTACCTATACATACTCACTTGGTTTAATGTATTATCTGTTTTTAGTTCTTTGTGATTGGAGTACTGGATATAAATTGGTTGGTTACGGAGATGAGGTGTCACAGCAGAGTAGTAATTGACCATAGTAATAGCGGCTTCCTCTGTTGCTAGTTCCAAAAATGCCTGAAAATTTAAATAGCAAATATTTTAATACCATGAATTATATTCAAATAAACTTCAATATCTGTGTAATATGTTCAGCTAATGAGAAAAATCAGTATCTAGACTATACCTTCCCAATTACATTTAGATGTTCAAGTAAGTTATCCTTACTTATCGTTATTTTCCATATACCACAAATGTAGTCCCCCCCCAACAAAAGCTAAAGAAAATAAAATCTAAACATTTTCTAACATCAGAATTTCACTACTCTTAGAGAACATAAGAAATCTCATCAGTAATTTTTAAAGCAGTATAACTTGAGAGACAAGGAAAAAATTAAGAATTGAATGTCAGATTAGTGAGAGAGAATGTTAAATTTCATAAGTTCTTCTAAATTATATCATTAGAAAGTTTAAAACAAAATTTTAATATGTCTGGGCCCCTCTGCCACAGGTACATTTATTAAATAAAGAAGATCTAGATTAATGACTATTTTCTTTCAATGCTATCAGATAAACATTTCCATGAGCTAAGCTTAAAGTAGAAGATGCTACTAGAGTTCTCACTTTTCTGATATTAGAGCCACAATACAGGAAATACTTCATTTGTATTTTCTATAATCTCATTATAACAACTGTTCAATTAGTCCAAAATTGAATTCAAAAGGCAAAATTTAAGAACTACAGTTAACTTCTTCATTTTGGCTCCCTACTATTTCCCTACCATTACCAGGAAAAGTCAGAGTCTTTAAGACTTCTGTTATGCTCTTTTAGAAATGTTAGGACCTACTATATTCTACCCTTTTATTAGGAAATTGCTAATTCACACATACTGGATAGTTTGGGGCTTAACAATTTTATGAGTCCTGAAAGATGCATACCTGATTTTTCCCTTTCAGCATAAGGATGTTGGTCACCTTACCAAAAGGTAAGCCTAAAGCAATAACTTCAGTTTCTGTCACTTCACCAGGTAACTTTCGAATATGAAGTACACGAGAAGGAGCACCATCCATTTTATCTTCTCCTTTAAATTTCTTACTATCATTACCATTGGCTGAAAGACATTAAAAAATAGTTTATTAATTTTCCTCATTTGTGTGGAAAAAACCCCACAAAGTTTAAAAAAAAACTTAAAAACATAGCTGGGTATACCTGAATAATTCCTAAATTTTCAAAAACTGGGCATTCAAAGGAAAATAGAAAAATCATATCCACCAATTATTATCAAATAAAATTATGTTACCAATTAAGGTAACTACTCGGTAAATGTTTCTGATTATATATATATATATATATATATGTAAAGAGTAACAAATGACAAGCAAAAACATTAAAATGCAATTTTAGTAAGTAATTTTTCAATGGCTAAAGAACACAATCAACTTACAATTTAATCATCTTTATTACAGACTAACAGAAATACTCAAATAAGTGTAAAATTTTGACGTAGCAAAAATTAGGGTGACAGGAAATTATAAATGGTTTTATTTGGAAAACATTGTACTAAAAAAATGAGATCAAAGAAGACAATGCTGTAAAAATAATTATGCAGTCAATCCACATTACAGCTTACCTACAATGGGTCTCTCCTAATTTATTAATATTACCACTTAATCCACCTAAGTATTTTGTCATTATCAACATCTATGTAATATAAAACTCACGGACTTGGGGCGCCTGGGTGCTCAGTCAGTTAAGCATCCGGCTTCAGCTCAGGTCATGATCTCACGGTTCTTGGGTTCAGGTCCCGCATCAGGCTCTGTGCTGACTACTAGCTCAGAGCCTTGAGCCTGCTTCAGATTCTGTATCTCCCTCTCTCTCTGACCCTCCCCTGATGGCACTGTCTCTCTCTGTCTCTCAAAAATAAATAAAAAAGCATTAAAAAATTAAAAAAAAAAACTCACGGACTTAATTAGCTATTATTCTGACCTTTAAAATAAACTGATATATTTTTATACAACAAATCAGTTACCTGCCTTTATTCCAATGCCTCACCAAAAATAAAAGTCCTACTAAAGATACAATAAAATAGGTGATGTTTTCTATAAAATTGTTTGAAGAACTTGCAATGTATCCAATATGCCACATGGGTAGTTCCTAACCATTTAAAGACTAAGGCATATTTCTGAAACTAACTAAAATAAAGATTCCTTAATACAGTGAGAAATATATGTATGTATACTCCCACCTGTGTATAATTTTAGGTACTTCATGGTACTCCCCAAATCAATACTATCCATAAACATTATCTGTGTGTGTTGTGTGTGTATATATTCTCAACAGTATTGATAAAATTCTAAGATCAACTTAATCTCTAAGTGGCTTTAAAGTTCATTTACACATCGATTCTTTAAGAGTTACTGAGTATCAAGAACATGTCTGGCACTGTTTGAGGATATAGCAGTGAACAAAATGATCAGTAAGATCCCCAGTCCTCTCTTATAGTCTAGTGGGAGAGGTGGACTAACTGGTACATGAACAAAATAATCCTTTATAGTGATAAAGTGCTATGACAGTGACTTTACTGGATGATCAAAGACAGTGACATTTACTGGAAATAATATGTGAACTCACTTGGTAATTAAGTTAAATTTAAGTCATATTTTACTCTAAGAGCTTTACTGAAGTTTATATACAGGAATGGCCTTTAGAAATCCCCTTTGGATGCTTTCGTACAGAAGAATAGTAGGCTCTGGTCTCTGGATGCATTGCCATGAAAATCTTGCTGGCTAGCTCTTTCTTAATCACTCCAGAAGTATGAAAAACTAAAGGAAGCCCTCTATACTTCATTTAATAACTAAGGAAGATTTGTACATGCATAATCATCTGAACATATCTGAAAGAAGAAAGAGGCTGAATTTTCTATTTTGTGGTATTTTACTGAACAAAATGATGACTGGGTCTGTTAGCTGAAAATATAAGTAAAGCAGGAATTTAAGAATACATATATACTTTAAGACTTGTAATTGGCATACAAACATACACTCTTACATAAGACTAAAGCCTTTCCTTGGCAAAGCAAACTAAGTACAGAATCCTGATAAGTTGTGTTCTTGTTCGTTCATTGGTTGGAATAACAAGAAAGAATAGTTCATAATTCAACCTAGAGCCCCGTGAGTCATAAGTTATGGTATCAGTAAATTTCAGTTTTTCCTAACTTAGTCTGTCCTTTTCCTTCTGGCAAAAAATAAAAGGAAAGAAAAATACATCACAATGAAGATGTTATCTATTACTGCATACATGAAGGCTTGCCTTTTCAAATTATTTTTAGACTACGACCCCAAAAGGTAATAGCTTGCATTTTCCTATTATAAAGGAATTTGGATTTGTGTTAGATCATTTCTGGACAGTGTGAATGGTGAGCATTAGGTAAAACAGCTAAATAATACAGAAGGGTGGAATAATTTTGAATGTCGAAGAAGAAAATAAATACCCTGGTTCTTTGAAGCTACTTTTCTTTTACATCAATATTTAACATTCCCTGCAAGTTAACTGTATGCTAAGCACTGTAACTCTATAGTACAATTCCATTTATGGATAAGAGCTAGTTAAGTTGACCAAGGTCAGACACTAAGTAGTAAAGTACAGGAAGTAATAGAAAAAGACTGAAACTCAGGAAATATGACTCCATGGCCTCTGGTCTTAACCCACTACATTATACAAGGATCCCAAAGACAAATATTGCATTATATACAATTCCCAACAGAGGATCTGTGCTTTTTTTCCAATGACCCTGTAACATCATCACACTCTGATATTCCCTCAGTTAATTTATAGTTTTAGAAGTTTATAGTTTATAGTACTAAATATTCATATTTTAGTACTAAATATTCATATTTGGTATTAAATATTATGAAAGTTTTCATTCTAGATAATGAGAATGTAAGAACATAAAATTGGGAAATAAGGACTTCTTTAATCATATGACTAAGCATACTTTCATACATATAAACACTCCAGCCCTAGAAAAGAAAAAGGGCACAGGAAAATGTATAGCCCTTAGCTTATGAACACATCGGCCATTTATTACCCTCTCAGAGAAGTAAGGACGACTGGGTCTCTCTGGGTTATTAGATCTAGGATTCGTCAAAGGTAAAGACAATAATTTGAACTTCTTCTCATATAAATCCAGAAACTTTTGGTTTGTGTATGTTAAACCAATAATAATTAAAATGATCTCAAAGAACATAGGCAAAAATATAGTAATACTTTGATGCAGATAGGTTGTATATAAATTGCAGAAATTTTTAATCATATTATTTTCCATATCTTATATCATTCAGCTTTCTTAAAGCCTTTTGCTTAAGATGTTCTTCTCAAACTTGAAACAAGTAATATGTAAAAATATGTAAAAACTGTTTCTATTTGAATACTTCTCTGCCAAATTCAAAAGTGGTTTTCTACCTCAATTCTAAAGTGACCATATTCATTCACCTTTAATCAGTCTCTTTTTTTCCTTTCCTTCCTTTTTTTACTGGTGTTTACCTGCAGTTTTCTCATGAACAGTCTTGCCAAGGTTCTGGGTAATTTGTTAAATCCATCCATAGCCAAAATACTGTGAGCCCTCTCATCCTTACCAAATCTCGGTTCTCACAGCATCCCTAACAATTCATTTCTAGTTTTCTTACTTCCTTGGCTCATTTTATAGCTACTTTGAACTTTCTGTTTATGCATGCATTCCTAGTAATGGTTGGAATTCCTCAAGCTGTTTTGGCCCCAAAGTCCTATCTTTACTTGCTCACTTAAACACCTGGGTCTCAAAAACCACCTGCTCATTTAATTTGTTAATTCTACTACTTTAGTTCCACTTATTCACCAATTTTCTAATTCTATACTTTCAACTGCATTATCAACCTGAAGTGCAACATTACAAAACCTTACACCTCTACTTACTTATATAGTGGAAACTGACTATTTAACAAAAGATAAGTACATTTGCATTCTCTGAAATCTTTTAGACCCAAGCATTTATAAAAAAGTATTGGTAGCATCCTTATCAAATATGAAACTGAGAGAAAAAAGTTTCAATTCAATCAGTTTTAGTTAAGGATTCAGGGCAAAGCATAGTGTTATAAATGCTGTTGGCTTTAGAAAAATAAAAAATAAAAAATAAATCTGAGTTATGAAAAATGAATACTTATATTCTTCACATTCCTATCTGGGAAAACAGAAATTCCAAAGAAGAGTTAACCAAAAATTCAGGTATATACAGAGAGTTACTTTTGTAATTCTGTTAGCTGTTTAGTCAAGTCCAACACAGCTACCACACAAAAAAATCTTAGGTTTACTGTAAAAATTGGATATAACTGCATTTTCAAGAAGCTGCACAGCCTACTTGCCAGAAGTACCTTACGCATGAGCTAGTAAAAAATAGAAGGCTAAGCTAAACTAGAAGTCTCATGTGCTGGAATACTTTAAAGCATTATAGCAAACTAAAATGACATTATATAAAACTGTCCTCACATAAAAATTAGTATCTCAAAGAGTTCTGAGAATCTATGGAATGATTTCAGTTTTTTTCACATAAAGCAAAATATCACCCTTTTAGCAATATTAAACCTACTATTATAGAATAACAATTACGATCACGGCCAGAAATATGTATACTTAAAGAGACAGTCCATATCCAGAGCTATGAAGAAGTGACTCAAAAATTAAAGAGACCATATTTTACAATTGTCAAACCTCCTCCCCAGTGACAAATACTTAAAACTGCCTTTCAATAAAAATAAAGCCAATTCTAGAGTGGCTCCAACTCTAGTCAGAGCTAGTTTTTTTTAAATGTTTCAATATCTTACAAAATATTTTTAATGCACAGACTTATGTATCTGACACTAAGATTCTAATGACATTAACTTTTTTCACTTCTAAAATTATTTTCTTCTGACACAAAAAACTGGCATAATACACACACACACACACAGAGAGAGAGAGAGAGAGAGAGAGAGAGAGAGAGAGAGAGAAGGAAAGTCTGGACAAATAAGGGAAAGGCCATTGAGACAGCTGTCTTTAGAAACAGAATTCTACAGTAAAGTGATTTGAGGGAACATTTTGGATAAAGCTGGAAGAAAAAAATGAAATCCTCTTTTATATTTGATAATACTGTCTGTAAAAGTACCTTTTTGAGACACTTGGATGACAACGGCATATTTTTAATGTATTTTTAATGTTTTATTTATTTTTGAGAGAGGGACAGAGCAGGAGTGGTGGAAGGAAAGAGAGAGAAAGAGACACAGAATCTGAGGCAGGCTCTAGGCTCGGAGCTGTCAGCACAGAGCCCGATGCAGGGCTCGAACCCATGAACCAACCAACCGTGAGATCATGACCTGAGCTGAAGTCAGGACGCTTAACTGGCTGAGCCACCTAGCTGTGCCCCGACAATGGCATATTTTTCCAGGGAAGTATAATCACAAGTTTTTAAAGATCGTTTACACTATTTGCTATTATAAGCAACAATATTCAAATTGGGGTCTGTGAGGACACACACAGACTCTCACTTTCTATGTTAAGGAAAAAAAGCTTAAAAAACTACTCAGTGTTTCCAAGGTGAATAAAGGTAAAATAAATTAAATGCATGTAAATTTCTTACGTTAAAACAAGGCTTTAAGTAATTTTATTCCATCAGTACACAAGACTCAATTCATTCTTTAGTCATTGGTGTCTTTCCTAAAGATATTTTAAAAAGATAGTAACAGATTATTCTCTTTCCACCAAAACCAAATCACCTTTTCCATGAGCTTCCCTTTGTTAATGGGACTATCATCCATCAACTCAGTGATTTTAAGCCCAAAAGAATACTTCTCCCAAACCACCCTACTTCCAAATAACTCAAAAGTTCTAAATTTCTTGATTCATTATTTCCTCCATATTCTAAGAACCTAAAATTCAGAATACCTTAGTATCTCTGGAGGAGATTACCATAAAGTGTCTTCCCTATGCACAGTAATAACCTCATTCCATACCCTACAAAACACAAATGGAAGAAATATCTTTTCTAAAATGTAATCTGGTAAAGTCCAAGCTCCTTAACATTACAAATCAAATCCTATATCGAAACCTCTACCTGTAAGAACTCAACTTTAGTCATTCCCCGTCTCCTATTTTACATTCCAGCAAGACAAAACTAAGAGTAGCTCATGTTTAAGTAGCCTACAGTTTCAAAGAAATTTTGGACTTGTTTGAAAACTCTGTAAACCTATACAGAACATGTCCAACACCCCAGAGAATTCCCTTGTACTTCCTGTCAATCTCAACACTCACAGGCAACATTATTCTGGCTTCTACACTAAAACTTGATTCTCTGTTCTTTAACTTTATAAAAATGGAATCACACAGTGAGTACTTTCATGTCTAGCTGCTTTCAGTTCATAAAATGTCCACTAATATTTACTAATGTTTTTGTAATTGTTAATAATCATTCTTTTGTTATAAGTAAGTAGTAATCTACTGTTTGATTATACCACAATTCACTGAAATTTTCCTATTTACAGACATTTGGGTAATTTCAAATCCACACCTCCACGAATAAAGATTTTTAGCCTCATATTCATACAAGTCTTACAGTGAACATGTTTACAGTGGAAAAAATCCTAGCCCATCAAGTACAGGGTCATAAGCTGTGTTCATGTTTAACTATAAGATACTGCCACACTGTTTTCCAAACTATTTTTCCAGCAAGGGCAAGTTGTTCCAATTGCTCCACATCCTCATCAACATTTATTCTGCCAATCTGTTTAATTTTAGCTTAGATTCTAGTTGGTGTGACATAACTCACAGTGGTTATAACTTGTGTTTTCCTGATGACAAATACATATTTTCATGTGCTTATCAGCCATCCATATACCTTCTTCTATTTCAAAAAAAAAAAAATTAGGTTGCTTGCACTTAAGAGATGTGAAAGAATTCTTTACATATTTTAGATTGACAAGTCCTTTGTCAGATATATGCACAGATATGTGAATATTAGATATGTGCATTGCCTTTTCTTTGTCTTCACAGTGTCTTTTTCATTTAGATGAAATGTCTAGTTTATAAAATTATTCTTTTATGGGTAGTGGTTTCTGTCTTCTTTAAAAATTTTTTCATTTACCTAAAGATTACTCTAAGGTTACCTATAAATATACTCTATATTTTTTCAAAAAGCTTTATATATTTAGTTTTTTAGGTGTAGTTATATATCTAATTTTCCTATACAGCATGAAGTAGTTTCTTTTTACATATGTGTTTCCAACTGTTTTCTGGCACCATTTCCCCAAATGAATGACCAAGGCACCTCTGTAAATAATCAGCTGTTCTTAAATACAGGAGTTTCTTTCTGTACACTATTCTGTGAATACTAATCTTGCTAATATTAAGCTGTTTGATTACCACAAGTTTATAGTGAATCTTCAAATCAGATCGTGTCATTATTTTTCCTTTTGGAAAATGGTTTTAATAAAAGTCCTTTTTAATTTCCACATAAATTTTAGACTCAACTTGTCAATTTCAATTTAAAAGCCTGTTGAGCTTGACTGACTTACAGATTCAGTTCCATCCAATTTGGGGGAAAATGACATTTTAACATATTGAGTCTTCTAATTCATGAACATGATTTCTTTCTCATTCTGGTCTTTAATACCTTTTTGTAGTATCTTATATAGTTACTGGTATACATGTCTCCCACATTATTTGTTAAATTTATTCCTTGATGTATCTTTCATCTTTCAAGTATTTTTGTAAATGGATTGTTTAAAATTTCATTTTCCAGCAATTTGCTAATAATATCAGGAAACAATTTTTGTACACTGAACTAGCATCATATAACTATTCTAAATTCATTGATCAGTTCTATGCAACACTTCGTAGATTCTTTTGGGTTTTTTATTTTAAAAATCATATTGACTGAGCAGTAGTTTTACTTCTTTCTAATCTTTATGGATTTTACTTTACTTGCCCTATGTAAGCAAAAAGCTGGAAAAAATGTGAATGCCTGTTTTTAAAGAGGAAACATTCAATATTTTACCATTAAAGAATGGAATTTGTTTTAGGCTCCTACTAGATGCCCCTCATTCACCAATGGACATTTCCTTACTAGTTTTCTGAGAGAGTTTTATCATGAATGAATGCTGTATTTGTCAAATGTTTTTTCTCCTTCTACTGACATTTTTTCCCCTCCATTCTATTATTGTGATAAATTACACTGAGTTCACTTTCAAATGTTAAGCCTTACAATCCTTGGGTAAGGGTCAATTAATAATCAGTATACTGAAGAGGTCTATTATTTCCAATTTTTAAACATTTGGTAATTTCCTAGATTTCTTACTGTTTTTGATTCCTACTTAAATTCCATTTATGATAAATTTCATTTATGAGCTTTCAGTCATTTGAAATCTATTATTTTGTGTCCTACTATATAGTCTATGTACACTTGAAAAGTTGTTCTGCAAGTAGGGTATAGTTCTGTGAATATGAATTAAGCCCAGCTGAATGACTAGCACTGTTTAGATTCTCTATGTATTTATTTTAAAGATCTAATTGTCTTATCAATCACTATGAGAAATGTTAAAATAATAAAATGATTGTAGATTTATCTTTAGTTTTACATATACATATTATTTTTAATAAACTTTGAAGCTGTTATTACTGGTATACAAGTGTTTAACATATTAACCCTTTAAGCACTACAAAATATGCTACTTTTTTATCCGGTAATAAAACGGTCTTGAATTTTACTCTGAGGCTAATATCATCAGACAAAGTTTCTTGTGCTTGTTGTTTGCACAGAATATTATTTTCTATCCTCTTTACTTTCTGCCTGTCTTTGTACTTCAACGTGACTCTAGTAGTAGATACTGCAGTTAGACCTGGCTTTTTAATCCAATCTGACAATTTGTGCCTTTTAACTGGACTTCTTAGACCACTAATGTCCAAAAGAAATGTTCTACAAGTCATGTAATTTCAAATATCCTATTAATCATATCAAAAAATAAGGAGTGAAATTTTAAGAATACATTTTATCAATATATCTGAAATATTAACACATCAACATATAATCAATATTTTTAAAAATGAAATATTTTACTTTCTTATTACTTTTGATACTATGTTTTTGAAACACAAAGGCACCACACATGTATCTCCATTAGAAATAGCACATTTCAAGTGTTCATGGCCTCATATAGCTACTGGTTACTACAGTAGATTAAGGGGTTTTTTGCTAATTTACATTTACTCATTGAAGTTTGACATCTATTAATTTTCTAATAAAAGTCGTGGTCTTCTCTTGGGCTGCTCTAACAGAATATTTCATAATATCCCATTTTAATTCTTCCATAGGCTTTTTTCTTTTCAAAAGCCCCTCTGAGGCATTACTCAGATGCAATAAACTGCATATTTTAAAGTATACAATTTTTTGACATATGCAAACGCCCATGAAATCAGGAAACCATGAAAGTATATCCATCCCCCCAAATTTCCTTGTACCTGTTGCAACCCATCCCCCCACCCCCAAATCCTATCTGCCTCAGTTTGTATCTCCTTGAGTTTTGTATAAATGAAATCATACAGAATGTACTCCCCCCCCCCATTTTTTTTCACACAACAGAATTAGCTGGAGATTTATCCTTGCTATTACATATATCAGTACTTTATTCTAGGAGTGAGGAGTGGCTGGCTGGCTCAGAAGAGCATAAAACTCTTGATGTTGGGGTCCTGAGTTCAAGCCCCACATTGGGCAGAGAGCTTTCTTAAAAGAAAAATAGCTTAGTCTATATGTCTGAGTAGTATTTCATTGTATACAAAAGAACACCAGGCCAAAAACTGCAATCTATTTACCCATTCATCTGTTGATGGACATGTGGATTTTTTGCAGCTTTGTTTATTACAAACAAGCTACTACGAACATTCAACTGAGTTTTTAAATGAACATATGCCTTCATTTTTCATGCATAAATGCCTAAGAGACAAAAAGCTGCATCATTACCAAATGCATCACTACTATCATTACCAAAAACATCTGGTAATGTTTTAAGAATCTGCCAGATTATTTGCCCAAGTAGTTCTTCTAGTTTACATTCCCACCAACAGTAAATGAGAGTTACAGTTCATCCACATCCTTTCCAGTACTTAGTATGGTTAATCTCTTAAATTTTAGCCATTATAATAGGTGTATGTTATCTCACTTTAATATGCATTTCTCTAATGATTAATGACACTGAGCATCTTTTTCATGTCTTATCTGCCATATATTTTTGCTGAGCTATCAAATATTTTTGACAACTTATTACACTGGGTTGTTTGTTGCCTTATTGTTAAGTTCTAGCATTTATACAGTCTAAATTTATATATATTCTGGATCAAAGTTCAATATGCTCTGTAAAGATGTTCTAGGACTCTATGATTTGTGTTTTCATTCTACTCTGAGAGTCTTCAGAAGAATCTAAGTCTGAAAGCTGAAGAAATCCCATTTGTTCTTTTATAGTACTTTTGGGGTCCTATCAGAGAAACTTCCGACCTCTGGGACACAGCAAAGGCGGTCTTAAGAGGAACGTATATACCAATCCAGGCCTTCCTAAAGAAGGAAAAAATGTCTCAGATACACAACCTAGTCTTACAGAGCTGGAAAAGGAACAGCAAATAAGACCCAAAACCAGCAGAAGACAGGAAGTAATAAAGATTAGAGCAGAAATCAATGCTATAGAAACAAAACAAACAAACAAAACCCCATTAGAAGAGATCAATGAAACAGGAGCTGGTTCTTTCAAAGAATTAACAAATTGATAAACCACCAGCCAATCTGATTAAAAAGATAAAATCAAGAATGAAAGAGAGATAACTAACAAAACAGAAATACAAACAATAATAAGAGAATATTACAAGCAGTTATATGCCAATTATGGGCAATCTGGAAGAAATGGAGAAAGAAACTTCTGCCTAATCCAAGGTCACAAAGATTTTCTACTTTCTTCTAGGTCTACTCAGAACTAATTCTTTCAATACGATATGGGATACAGATCCAAGTGTTTTTGGTGTTTTGTTTTGTTAGTCAAAAACTAGTTTTCCATAATTATCCAAGTTTATTTCTGATTCTATTATGTTATATTCATCTATTTATCTTTCTTTATGCCAGTATGACATTGTTTTGATTACTTAGCTTTATAGTAACTTTTTGAAAACAGGCAATCAGTCCTCCCGACCTTTTCTCTATTCACTTTAAAAAAGAAAAGTGTTTTTTTTATGTTTTTATTTACTTTTGAGAAAGAGAGAGAGAGAGAGAGAGAGAGAGCGCACGAGAGAAAGAGAAAGAGAGAGAGAGAGAGAGAGAGAGAGAGAGAGAGCGAGCGCGCGAGTGCGTGAGCAGGGAAGGGTCGGGGAGACGGGGAGGTAGACACAGAATCTGAAGACAGGCTCCAGGCTCTGAGCTAGCTGTGAGCACAGAGCCTGAAGAGGGGCTCGAACCCACAAACCATGAGATCATGACCTGAGCCGAAGTCAGACACTTAACTGAGCTACCTATGCGCCCCTCTATTCACTTTTAACTATACTTCCTTGTATCTTTTTTTTTAATATTTCAGTATGCAACCTTAATAGAGTTAATATTCTATCACTTCATGTAAATAACAAAACCCTTCCAACTGTAAAATTCTATTTATCTTCACTTAGTGCTAACTGTTGTCATATAAACATCAACATACATAAATAAACCACATAATAGAGAGCTATTGTTTTTAATGTACATAAACAGTCTTTCAAAGAAATGTAAAGGCTTTAAAGAGAGCCTTTTTAATTTACACACACATTTACCATTCCTGGTACTCCTGGTTATGTCCTGCAAATTCAAGTTTTTATGCAGCGTCATTCTATTCAACCTAAAGAAGTTAGCTATATTTTTGTTTTTTTTACCTTTTAATGCAGGTGTTGGTCTCCTGTGAGATGGCTTTTTCGTGGCTCTAAGATTTGCTCTTTATCATTAATTTTCAATATTTTGACTATTTTGTGCCTAAGTGTGATTCTTTTTATTTATCCAACTTGACATTTTTCTTAAAATTTTAGAAGTTTTCAGCCATTACTGGCTTAATTACATGTATATTTGGTCCCATTCTTTTTTCTCTTTGGAAACCTGATTACACATGTATTAGCTTAACTGTCCCCATAATATATTTTGTTCTCTCTGGTAAACTTAATAATTTCTATCCATTAGTATTCAAGTTCACCAACCTTTCTTCATTTGTGTCCAATCTACTATAAGCCACAAACGATGAATATTTCATATCAAATGTTTTTTAGTTATTTCATATCAAATGTTTTTTAGTTATAGATTTCTATATGTTTTCTTTATACCTGTCTCTTAACACCTGCCTCTGTGTAATCACTATTTAATACTTTCCTTTATAGCTTTAAAAATATTTATAGTTCTTGTCTGTCAATTCCACTATCTAGGTCATTTTGGTGTCTGCTCCTATTGCAGGCTTCTCTATTTGATGGAATGTTTTTGTAAGAATACGTCTGAACCTAACAGACGCCATGACAGGCTTTAAGTTTCCCCTCTAAACTAGGTCTAAAGGTCAGTCTCTCCAGAACTATTAGGCGGTTACACATTGCCCGAGGCAAGAGAGACCACCCTTGTAATACCCTTAACATTCCTAAGGGCAGGCCTAGATCAGTTATTGCCTAAGGCTAGTTACACCCTACGTGAGGGTCCTGGGTCCTGGGTCCGGGGCCTACTCTGTGATTGGTTAACACTCTAAATGTTGTAATTGGATAAACCTGCTGTCAATAATATTGTGTAATAATAATTGGATCACTGTACGTATGTCACAATTTCCTGTAACTCCCCCTTCCCAAACTCATAAAAGTCCTACCCCACCTTTGTTTGGGGCTCGCTCTCAGCATGGATCCACCACGCCGGTAAAGTCTGTGAGCCCAAGTTTAGGCCCCGGCGAGCCTAAACCCGCAATAAAGCCCTTTGCCTTTGCATGCGTGCTTCGGCCTCCCTGGCGGTCTCTGGTTTTGGGGGGCGATATTAAAATCTGGGCATAACATTTTCATGCTTCTTTCCATAATTTCTAATTTTTGATGGTATGGAGGATACTGTGAATGATAGTTCACAAAATAAAGACTGAGTCATGTATTCCTTAGAGGGTGTACTTTTGTTTAGGCAAGCAATTAAATTACTAGAGATCCTTAATGTCTTGTCAAACCAAACTAATAAGCTTCTTCACTCTTTATCTTAAGGTTGGCACTTAGTGTAATGGGTGATCCATTCTCTTAAGGACTGGGCTTTCTGTAGGCTAAATTGAATGCTGGAGGTTCTTTCCAAGATGTCTGCACTCTGACTTCCCAGTACTCCCAAGATCTCCGAGCACTACAGAACCTTTGGAATCGCAATTTTAGCTCTCAGCCCCAGAGCACAAGTCCATTCTGACAGATCTTGCAGAGTTCTCCAGCTGTATACAGGCAGCCCAGTTATTATTCAAAATTCTGAATAAGGTGACTCCCCACACTGAATTCTGACCCCTGTCAAATGCCCAAACCCTGGAGAGCTTCCTTTTTCAGGACCCTTCACAAACACCAGATGTCTGAGCAGCTTTGAATTCCAATCTGTCTTTTCAGCTCAGTGAGACCACCGTGCTCTGCTTAGGGTCTCCTTTCCTGTGCTGTAACAGGGTATCCCTCGGCAGAAAGCCAAAGTGATCATGGGACTCTCCTCATATATTTCCCTTCTCTCAGGGATCTTTATCTAGTACTGTCTGCTCATCAATTCAAGACAACAGTTGTCGAATTGACTTTATACAGTTTTATAGTTTTGTTTTTTGGGGGGAGGGAACATGGAGAGAGAAGAAAAACTGCTCTCAATTATTCTGTCATAGCCCTACATAGTAATTTTTAAAACATTTCAACTATTTATCACTATGCGTATTATTTTTAAAAAATCAAAGTGGAAAAGCAACACTGGGCATTTGAACCTATTTGTTCAATTATTTGTACACAATACTCGACTATCAACATCATGGCCTAGTGACTTTGTTTTGTATTCATGGAAAAGTCAGTAACAATGATGTGCGGGCAAATTCATTTTCACATCATTATGACTATGTTTAAGTATTTCATTATAGTTTTTACGTAACTGAACTGTCAGGCATGTGTATGTGTGTGCCACGGTGTACCTATCGTAAGCAATGGCTACCTGAAGTAAATCAAAATGTTTCTAGTCTTTTACAATCCTTTTACTATCCAATACAATTAATTCCTCAAGCAAGTGATTCAGGAAAGGGTTCGGAAAAAAGGAACTTTGGTTTTAGGTAAACAGTGTAGGGTTATAAAGCAGAATAATTCATTCATCGTCATTATCGTCATTAGATTCAAATTTTGGTTCATAAAACAAGGGTCTAAAAATCAGATTATATTTGTTTAGACAAACATTAGAAACAACCAATGTTATTTCAGACATATACAATTTAAGAAGAATATGGAGGTAACATTAAAAAACCTAATTATTAAGAATTAAAATATTGTTACAGCAAAGAAAAAAGGGTAGAAAGCACACAGAAAAGAAAACTATGTAGCTCAATCTTTTGACTTTTACTTGGTTGGACTTCAGAGCTTGTGGGATAGAGAATACTTTAAATACCCTCTATCTGCACTTTCACTTTCCAAGGTTTCAGTTACCAGTAGTCAACCATGATCCAGAAGCAGATAACCCTCCTTCTAAAATACCGTCAAAAGGCCAACAGTAGCTTAGCACTGTATCACAATGCCTATATGTCATTTACCTCACTGCATCTCATCACACAGCATTTTATCATCTCACACCATCACAGAAGACGAAGTGGGAGTACCACACAATGCTGTGAGAGACAGAGCGAGAGAGTATGCACATTCATACAGCCTTTATTACAGTATGTTGCTGTCATTGCTCTATTTTTAGATTTTGTTAATCTCTTAATTTGCCTAATTTATAAATGAAGCTTTATCATAGATATGTACGTATAGGAAAAAGCACTGCATATATAGGGTTTTGTACCATCTGCAGTTTGTCATCCACCCCAAGTCCTGGAACACATGCCCCAGGGAGGAGGGGGGGAACTACTGTAAAAAATATTTATCTAAGACACTCAAACACAAAAATTAAAAACAATGATGAAAGGGGCAAGAATGAGAGGACTTTTAACATGAAAGGAAAAGGTTATATTTTTGTGACTAAAAAAAGGGCAAGAAGACTTATTAGCCACAAAAGTCACCAATTTCAGGTTTTTGCCTGACACATATATACTCTAGTAAAATTTCCTCTGTGATGTTTTAACAGAAACTTTTTTCCCCAACAGAAACATTTAAAACACTTAACATAAATTATAAAAGGCTATTCTCATAAAGCAGACTAAATTTTAGTTTTAACATTCTGACCCATAAAATGGCAAATAATTAAAGACTATTAAGAGAGTAACACTTACCTGTAACCACCATGCTGCTCATATTAGAGTTCGGACTACTGAGAACACTGCCTGAGAGTAGTTCGTCAGATCCTCTCTATAAAAAACAAAAACATGTTAACATAAGTTATCTTTAAAGTTAATTAACCTGTTACTTATCTATATTTTTCAAATATTCACTGAAAAACAAGTGTCAGGTGATAAAACACTACTGGAAATATTTAAAAACTTTAACCCCTAAAATAGAAAATTAACTCACTTTCTTGTCAATCTCTCTCTTTTCCACAAAGCCAACAGGGCTTCTTTCCTTCCTTTCACCTAAGTATTGTTCACTATCAATAATAAAAATGTTCCCAAGTTTTCTTTTTTTTTAATTTTAAAGAACGGCTTTAGGTTGCAAGAAAATTGAGAAGGCAGCCAACAGAGATTTCTATATACTCCCTGCGCCCACACATACACAGCCTCCCTCATGATCAGCAACTCCCACTACAGTGGTACATTTATTACCAAGGATCAACCTGCAGGGACACATAATCACTCAAAGTCCGCAGTTTACCTGAGGGTTCACTATTGATGTTGTACACTCAGCGGGTTTGAACAAATGTGTTAGGACATTATTTCTATCATTATAATATCATATAGAGAATTTTCACTGCCCTAAAAAATTCTCAGTGCTCGGCTTTATTCATCCTTCCCCAAACCCCATCCCTGGCAACCACTTATCTTTTTACTGTCTCTATAGTTCTGCCTTTTCCAGGATGTCATATAGTTGGAATCATACAGTATGTAGCCTTCTCAGAATGGCTTCTTTCATTTAGTAACATGGATTTAAGTTTCCTCCTTATCTTTTCATGGCTTGACAGGTCTTTTTCTTTTACTTCTGAAAATTATCCCAGTGTCTAGACCTACCACAAAGACTTTTGGATGCTCCCAAAGTTTTGACACTAAGGCTGCTATAAATATCTGTGCACAGGGTTTTGTGTGTACATTAAGTTTTCAACTCCTCTGGGTAAATAGCAAGATGCACAATTGCTGGATTTTGTGGTACATTTAGTTTTATAAAACTGCCAAACTGTTTTCAAAGTGATTATACCATTTTGCATTCCCACCAACAACATATGAAAATTTCTGTTGCTTCATATCCTTGCCAGCATTAAAGGTTGTCCGTATTCCACATTTTGGCAACTCTGATAGGTATGTGGTGGTTTTGTTTTAGTTTGCATTTCCTTGATGACATATAATGTGGAGCATCTTTTCACATGCTTATTTGCCATCTGTACATCTTCTCTGATGAAGCGACTATTAAGGTCTTTGGTCCATTTTCTAATGTTTTCTCACTGTTGAGTTCTAAGAGTTCTTGGTCTGTTTTGTCCTTTATCAGATGTATCTTTTGCAAATGTCTTCTCCAGTATGGGGCTTATCTTCTAATTCTCTTGATACTGTCTTTTAAAGAGCAAAAGTTTTTAATAAGGTCAAGCATATCAATTATATTTCCATGGACTGTGTCATTGGTGTTATATCTAAAAAGGCATCATCATACTCAAAGATTATATAGATGTTCTCCTAATTGTTTTCTAAGAATTTTATAGTTTTGCATTTTACACTTAGGTTTATGATATACTTTGAGTTAATTTTTCAGAGGAGTGTTATCTGTGTCTGGATTCATTCTTTTGCAAGTAGATGTCCAATTATTCCAGCAGCATTTGTCAAAAACAAATTTTTACTTATTTTATATATATTTATTATATATTTATTTGCTCCATTGTCTTGCCATCAAAGATAAGTTGATTATGTTTACAGGGGGCTCTATATTTGGCTCTCTATTCTGTTCCACTAACCTATTTGTCTATTCTTTCACCAAAACCACACTGACTCAATTACTATAGCTTCACACTAAGTGCTGAAGTTGGGCAGTGTCAGTCCTCCAATTCTGTTCTTCTTCAATATTGTGTTCTCTATTCTGGGGTCTTCTCTCCACAAAAACGTTAGAATCTGTTTTTGATATCCATAAAAAAATTGCTGTCATTTGAACTAGGATTGCACTAAATCTATACATCAAGCTGGAAAGAACTCACATCATGACAATACTGAGTCTTACTATCCACAAACATGAATTATCTCTCCATTTATTTTGGTTTTTAGTTCATTAATCAGAGTGTTGTAGTTTTCCACACATAGATCTTCTTTGTATTTCATCAGATTTCTACCTAGAATATTTCACTTTCTGGGGTTCTGTCAATGGTATTGTGTTCTTAATTTCAAATTGCACTTGTTCACCACTGATACATATAAAAAAGCAGTTGACTTTTGTATATTAACCTTGAATCCTGCAACAGTGCAATAATTGCTTCTTAGTTCTAGATTTTTTTTTACGTTCCTTTGGATTTTCTACACGTACTACTATGTCATCTGTGAATAACAATTTTATGTCTTCTTTCTTGATCTGTGTACCTCCTTTTCTTTTCTTGCCCTACCACATTATTAAAAGCTTCCAATAGGATGTTGAAAGGAACTGATGAGAAGGAACGTCCTTTCCTTAAACCTAATCTTAGAAAGTGTTGAGTTTCTCACCATTAAGTACGATGTTACCTGTAGGTTTTTAATTTTTTTGTAGATATTTTTCATAAAGTTGAGGAAGTTCTAATCTATTTCTAGCTTTTGTCATAAGTGGATGTTAGGTTTGTAAAATGTGACTTTTCTTTTTTCAGTCTGTTGATGTGATGGATACACCTCGTTTTCACTATTTTTATGAGAAGTATGCAATATTGCATTAAGGGACTCTGTAGTAGTTTAGTTTCCAACTACCACTGTGAAACTACTAAATTACTTAACTGTTCTCAGTTTTAACTTCCTCATTTGTGATATGGAGAAAATATTTACATTAGAATCCTTGGGATTAAATGTTGTGACACATAAACAGTGATTACCAGACAGTGTGGACAGACTACATCAGCAGTGTTCACTGTAATATTCCAAAGTGTCAGCCAAGCAGAGTCCATACATAATTGTTGACTAAGTAAATGAATGCTGACTATTACGAACAGTTGCTCAAGTTCTCAAACAACACAGACTCACATACTTTTCAAAAGTATACCTGACCTCTTTTCATATATATCTTATCAGTTTACTTTTTAGATATTTGTAGGAGTCATAATCCTTCCACATCAGTGGGGGTTCATAAGTAATTAAGAGATGAGGGGTAAGGAATTTTAGGTCTTCTAAAGTATAAAACAAAATCTGTAATTCTGATGTGTGGTGTGCAGGACACTCTCCTTACAATGTATGTTCATTAATGACAAAGCCTTGTTAATTTTTTTAAACATCCAATTTGTGGTCACGTTTCTCCCTCAAATGATTTCACCCATGCTGCTAAAAGACTAGATTTAACAGCCTACATAACAGAGTCAGCAAAATATCAAATTACTTGCAATTCTAGATATTTTTACCAAAGTTACTGAAAATATGTTTATATACACTTTTTTAAAAAAGTTATATTGGGGCACCTGGGTGGCTCAGTCAGTTGAGCGTCTGACTTTGGTTCAGCCCATGATCTCACGGTGCATGGGTTCGAGCCCCGTGTTAGGCTCTGTGCTAACAGCTAAGCTCAAAACCCGGAGCCTGTCTTTGGGTTCTGTAGCTCGGTCACTCTAACCCTCCCTTGCTCGCACTGTCTCTCTTTCTCTCTCAAAAATAAAAAAAATAATAAAAACAAACAGTTATGTTGGCCTTGCCACTTAATATAAAGCTATGCCCTGCTATGCCCCCAAAAAGTGATTCTACAGTACTGATTTAATGTTTCCACATTAACTCACAGAACAATTTTATTTGATATATCTTGACACAGATGCTTAACTTGGAAGGGATATAAAGTCAAATGACTCAACAAAATCGTGATTGATGGCGGTTTCACAGTACTGGCTACTTGAAACAAACTGAATTAGAACTTAAACTCGGAATAACAATCTCTACTAAAAATAAATATTTAAAAATTAATTCATCTAAGATGGATGTCAATTGATTTTAGATTCAATTAAAAAAAGAAATTAAGTGTTAACACAGGCATTGATGCATCTTTTAATATCTGAGCACACTTTTTCCTATATAATAATGGCCATTTCATAAAAAATCAGCATCCCACAAAAACAATCAGGAAAATGTTAATATGGAAAAATACAACCTGTATGTCAAAGAAAAAATAAGCATAAAAATACAGGACAAGTATAAAAACACATTCAAATAACACTTCATAATCACTGCAGTGCTTGAAAATTTTTTTTCTTATTTATCAGATATTCTGTTCATCATAATAGTCCAATCCAAGTATCATCTATCACTCCCAGGTGGAAAAGCTGCTAAAACTACCAAGAAGGCAAGCAAGAAGTGAACACTGAGGCTAACAAGAGTCCTGGGCTCTGCCAGGTTTCAGGACTAAGAGCTGCCCAAAGACTTTCTTTTCTGGAGAAGGAGGAACCATGACAGATAGTCATGGGGCAAGGATGCCAACATCAAGTTCCTGAGAAAGACTGTATTTCCAGAAAGGAAAGAACTCACTTGCATGAGTACTCCTGGTGCCCATGACAAACCTCAGGATGAGAATAATCAAAGGAAAAAAACGAAATGAACAAGACAGCACAATTATACATCACCAAACCATGCAGGCAAGAACAAAAGCTTAGGAAATAATGAAGCCACAAGATGAAGCTGGCCTAGTGAATAAAGTCATGGAACAAACTGATACATTTTCTTAAGCCAGCAGGGCTTTGGCTCATGCTTACTTCTGCTACTATGTTCTGCATTTTATTACGGTAACTTAGCCTTTACCTAACACATATTCACCTGTAATGTGAAGAAATGGCACTGAAATTTTTATTTAACTGGTTATCTCTGTAAGGTCAAAAGAAATGAAATTAGATCCCTATCTAATACAATACACAAAAAATAGTTAATTTTCTGATGGATTCGAGACAAATGTGAAAATCATAATTTAAAATTTTTTTGTAATGTATGAAAATTACTTTATGACCCTCAGGTCATGTAAGAACTTTTTAAGATAAAACACAAGAAAATGAACCTTCAGAGAAAATACTCCTACAGTCTGGCCATAAAGTCTCTGTAAAAGGAAACTATATCCCAACAACAGACAAAAACATAAAATCTATTATTAGAGACTGCTTTAAAGATTTCCAACAATCAACAGCAAAGTACCAGTAAGAACAAGGCAAATATTCAAATGGGTAGAAAAAGAACACATAAATAATTTTAATTATGATGGCAATGGGAACTTGTGGCCATATTAAAACTTTATACGTTAAAATTAGCAACTTTTATTCATCAAAACACAGTATTTAGGGACCCGAAAATCTACAAACTAGGAGAGGATATGATCAACACAAATAACCAACAGAGAATCAGTAATAATAATAATAATAATACACTAAAAAAACTATCACCACTGTTAGATTAGAATTTTTATTAAGCAAAGACATAAATAGACATAAATAGGTATTTCACAAAATTTCACAAAACAAACACTAATGGCCATAAACATGTTGGGGGGAAATAAAGATGTAATGCCTCATTAATAATTAGGCAACTATAAAGAAAGACCAATGAAATTATTACATACCAAAATGGTAAAAATCAAGGAATTTAATACTTGACCAAGTGCTGATGAGAATCTGAAATAGTAAGAACTTGTGTACCACTGTTAACATTAACTGGAGCAATAAACTGACAATCTAGTACTACCTTATAAAGTTTAACATACTCCACATCCTAGCAATACTTATCCTTAGATATGGACTCTCAAAAATTTTTGTACAACTGCACCAACCAGTACAAACATGTTCAGAGCAGCATCATTCTTAAAGTCAAAAATGGTAAATGACCCAGATCAATTCCAGTAAGAAAAGAGATAAATCAGAGTATTTTAACATATGAATACTACACTACAAAGAGTATTACATAACTATACACAAAAGCATGGCTAATAATTAAAAACACTGTTAAAGTAAAACACAAGTCAGAGAAACAGAAAATAAGCATTACCATTTTCGGGAAACTAAAAATATAAAACAATACATTTTTGTCATAGACATGACAAAACTATATATGAAAAAGGTAAAATTAATTCTGGGCAGTCACTACTCATAACAGAATGGAAGGGATATTAAAAGAACACAGAAGCCTATGTGACAGCATCGATGACATTCAGTATTACTTCCAAATATTAATTTAGAAAATTCAATTCCAAAATGGTAAAAAAAAAATATAAAGTTCTCCACAGTTCAAAGTTTGTCCTTAAATTTAATACAATTCCTTTACATAAATTTCATACAAAAAAGAATCACACCATAACTGCTGCTTAACACCATTCTCCTTTCATTTAATATTAACAGCTTAGAGATTTTTTTAAAACATCAACACTACTAATCTAGCTCATTTTATCAACAGCTTCATAGATTTCTAGTATATTGGTACACCACAGTTTTTTAAATTCTCCAACTGATATATTTCAGTTATGTGCAATTCATCTTTGTATTTAAATATCCGTGAAAGTCTCAAAAGCAGATTGTAATCTATATAATGAATAACTCAGTAAATTCCATAAAGAGGAAATTGTACAGACCGTATTTGCTCAAACAGAATAAGATATTTTGATGGGGAAAAACAGAACAGAATTCAATTTTTATTATTTTACACCCCCCCCCCTTTTTTAGAGAGAGAGAATGGTGAGAGGCAGAGAAAGAGGCTCAACCCCTGCAAAGGGCTCCATCTCCTGAACCTGAGATCATGACCCGAGCCAAAATCAAGAGTCGGACACTTAATGAACTGAGTCACCCAGGCATCCTGAAAATTCAATGATTTACTTTAATCTGATGAAATTTTGAAATAATTCCTAAATAACTTGGATCAAAATGAACATATAAACTTCAAATACAGACAAGTATAAAATTTTAGGAAGTCTAGTTATCCCATTAAAAAAAATTAAGCAGAAGATTAATATGAAGAGCTGTTTAAACCTGATCATAGAAAAAAATCAAATTACTACTACATGTAGGTGTCATCTCATCTATCAGACTGGCAAAACCTTAATCACTGAACAATATACTCTATTTGGCAAGCTACTGGGAACAGAGACACTCATATACTTTGTATACAGCAGTACAAAAAAAAAATAAGACAAAAATCTCCATGTATAGCCTTGGAGTGATCTCCAGGATATACTTATCATTAAAAAGGAAGTTGTATCTGTTATATTGTATACACTGTATACACTGTCACTATCTCTAGGGTGATGGGAAGGAGAATGGAGGAAGCGATTCACATTTGTTTATACTAGACAGAAGAATAAATAAAAAATTAATGAAAATGCTACCTATAATGGGATAGGCAAAGCAAAGGAGAGTGGACAAGAAGTATTTACCAGACTTCTATAAATGTAGTTTATTTTACTTTTGACTTGGGAAAATTTAGCCAAAAATGATGGGGGGGGGGGATCCCTAAACATCAAAACCAAATGAAAACATTAAACCTATCAACTTGGTAGTAGAACCACACACAGCATTCTTTCAATAAACTCTGACATTCTGTTTTTATACTATAAGGACAAAAATAACTACAAAGAAACTTTAAACTGTATTCAGTAATTACAAGGTCAGTGTAATAATGATGTTGCTTTTTAAATAACTAGTGTGTATATAGTTATATATATAGTTAAATAGTGTATATCTATTTTAATGTTAGCAAGCAAAATTATTCAATTTATACAAGAGATAGAAATATAAAATCAAAAAAGTAAAAAATGTAAAGTTAAATTGGAAATAACACACGAGCTTACAATGTTATGTCTTCATATTATTTGCTAGTTCTGTCCACTAAAAGGGCTTTGAGGTAATAGCCACCTAACAGCAATTAGGACCTTTGCACCCACATTACTGTGGTCTTTTAAAGACCAGTGCTCACCCACAGAAACCAGGATTTTTTTTTGAAAGAAATGGCTAATTAAAGGTCTGGAACAAGACATGATACTTCAAGCAAGTAAGTATCAAAGCTACTGGTATTAGGAGCTTTCAATGGCTCAAAATTAAAAATTAAAAGCTTTTTAAAGAATGATCATTGCAATAAGCCTGGGAAATAAATGTAGAAGCCTGTTTTCTTATAAAAAGTGTATTCCAGTCTCACAAAATATTGATGTTAAAACGTTAACAGAAGAATCTAACTAAAATAGGCAGGGAGGAAAAAAGAAGATAACCATTTTTGCAATACCCAATGAAACTGCAATTATTAACTAATAAACTCAAGAAGGTATGAAAGGATGATGGAGCACTCTATACTGGATGCATCATGCTGACCAAACCTGAACCTCCTGATAAATGTTAACATCACAAAAAGATAATGAGACATGTTCCTCATGGTGTAATACAACAAAAATTACATACAGTGCCTCTACAAAATATTCCTAAAAATTAAACCTGAATCTGATCAAGCCTCATCTCAGGAAATAGGATATGAGGAACATATAAAACAAGGACATATAAGTATAATCACCAAAATCAACAAAGTGGAAAATTGTACAGAATAGATGACACAGTTTCTCTAATAAGCAATAAAAGGAGAATGGAAAGTAAATTGATTCATAAATAGAGATTTAAAAGACATTAACTGAATCAACATATTGAATTTCCTTAGATCCTGATTTGAAAGGGGAAAAAAAGGACATTTTAAAAAAAATGTTGAGAGAAGAAATTTATTGAGAGAGAGAGCACAAGCAGGAAAAGGTCAGAGAGGGAGAGGGAGACACAGAATCTGAAGCAGGTTCCAGGTTCTGAGCTGTCAGCACAGGGCCTGATCCAGGGCTCAAACCCATGAACTGTGCAATCATGCCCAGAGCTGAAGTTGGATGCTTGGCCACCTGAGCCATCCAGGTGCCCAAGATATTTGTGAGACAAATGGGAAATTTTTAATACTGCTGGAAATTAGATAATATTAAGTTATTTTAAATTTTATTAAGATATTATAATGGTATCAATGTCATCCTGAGATTACTGGATCTGTAATTAGACCAACTTTGGCTCAGGTCATGATCTCACAGCTCATGAGTTCAAGCCCTGTGTTGGGCTCTATGCTGACAGCTCAGAGCTTGGAGCCTGCTTCAGATTCTGTGTCTCCTTCCACCTCTCCCCTCTCGTGCTCTGTCTCCCCCTCTCTCTTAAAAATAAACAAACATTTTTTTTAAATTTCTTAAATAAAAGAAGGGGAAAACATTGACACAAATGGAAAGATATTCTGTGCTTCAATACTGGTAAAATGTTCATACTACCCAAAGCAATCTACAAATTCAATGCAATCCCTATCAAAATTCCAAAAGCATTTTTCACAGAAATAGAACACACTATTTGTATGGAACCACAAAGGACCCCAAAAAGCCAAAGCAATCTTAATGAAGAAGAACAAAGCTAACGGCATCACACTCCCAGATTTCAAAGTCATATACAGCTGTCCCCTCTTATCTATAATTTCAATTACTCATGGTCAACCATAGCCTGAAAGGAGATGATCCTTCTGAAGTATTATCAGAAGGTCAAGAGCATCCTAAGCCTACATAACAATGCCTACGTCATTCACCTCCCTTCATCTCCTCACATGGCCATTTTATTATTTCATCCCAAGAAGTGTGAGTACAGTACAATAAGATAGTCTGAGAAGAGATCACATCTGCCTGATTATAATGGCACTATTTTATTAGTATTGCTGTTAACCTCACACTGTAACTAACTTGTAAATTAAACTTTACCATAGGTAATCTTGTACACCAAAAAACTCAGTATATATAGTGAGGTACTACTCAGTTTCAGGCATCCTGAAACTGGGGGTATTGGAATGTACCCCGTGGAGATAAGGCAGCAGTACTGTATCTGGTAAGCTGTTAATATCCAAAATATATAAAGAACTCATATGGCTCAGAAAAAAATAATCCAATTAAAAATTGGGTAGAAGATCTGAATAGGCATCTTTCCGAAGATGACAGGCCAATGAGCAATGGTATATAAAAAGTGCTCAACATCACAAACCATGAGTGTAATGCAAATCAAAACCACAGTGAAGTATCACCTCACATCTGTCAGAATGTCAATTATCATAAAAGACAACAAAAAGTGTTAGTGAGAATGCGGTGAAAAGGGAACCCTTGTGCACTACTGGTGGAAATGTAAATTGGTGCTGTCACTATGGAAAGCATTAAAGGTTCCCCACAAAATTTTAAAAAATACTACCAGGTGATCCAGCATTCCCACTTTTGGGAATTTATCTGAGGAAATGAAATCACGATCTTCAAAAGATACCTGTGTCATGTTCACGGAAACATTTAAAATCAAGACATGGAAATGCATAAATGTTCATCAGTGGATGAATGGATACAGAAAATGTGGTATGGGTTTTTAGAAATTAAAAAAAAGAAGGGGGGTGAACCTGGGTAGCTCAGTCAGTTGAGTGTCCGACTTCTCTTAGGTCATGATCTCGGGGTTCGTTAGTTTGAGCCCTGCCTTAGGCTCTGTGCTGAGAGCTCAGAGCCTGGACCCTACCTCACATTCTGTGTCTCCCCTTCTCTCTGCCCCTCCCCACTCATGCTCTGTGTCTCAAAAAGAAATAAACATTAAAAAATACACACACACACACACACACACACACATATTTATAAATAAAAGGAAAATCCTACCATTTAGGACACTATGGATGGGCCTTGAGGGTATTGTGCTTAGTCAGTCAGATACAGAAAGACAAATACTGTATGATCTCACTTCTACGTAAAATCTAGCTAAAATTGAAAAGAAACAAAAACAACTAAACCCACAAATACAAAAAATAGAGGGTGGTTTCCAGAGGTGGAAATGGACGAAATAAGTGAAGGTGGCCAAAACATACAAACTTGCAGTTATAGGATAAATGAATCCTGGAGATATAATGTACAGCATGGTAACTATAATTAACAATATGTATTATACATTTCAAAGTTACTAACAGAGTAAAATCTTAAAAATTCTAATAAGGAAAAAAAGTTTATATGCAGTGATGAATATTAACTTACTGTAATTGTTTATTAATCTATACATATAGCAAGTTATTATGTTGTATATGTTTATGTGTTATATGTGTTATATGTCAATTATATCTCAATTAAAAAAGAAAACTCTAAAAGCAAAAAATTATTGCAAAAGGTATCACTTAATCTTTCTTAATCTTGAATCCATGAAAAAAAATTTTTTTAATGTATCCCTCTTTCTTCACCCTTTACATATAAGCTACTTAAAATCTTTATAACATAAAGAGGAAATGATGGGAGGTACATACAGTGCTGATTAACTTGGGTAAAATCACTGGTGATTTAATTCACTTTCCTTTTTGGCTAACACATTAAGCATAACCTCTGTAATTACAAAAAATATTATGAAGAAGAAAGGGGTAAATTCTCAAATGTTACAGTTTTCTCCCTGTGAGCTCAAGCACTGCCATTTTATTTTAGTGATAATATAAATATAATACTTCCTCAATTATCCTATAAACTTCTTTAAATGTTTATTTTGAGAGAGAAGGAGACCACGCATGAGAGCAGGGGAGAGGCAGAAACAATCCCAAGCAGGCTCTGCGCTGTCAGTGCAGAGCCTGACGCAGGGTTCCATCTCATGATCCACGAGATCATGACCTGAAGTGTAATCAAGAGTCAGAGTCTTAACGAATGAACCACCCAAGCTCCCCAAACTTAGTACAATTATTCAAAACCCCAAAAGTCTTCATGGAACTCAGCCAACTGATCTTAAAATACACATGATAAAGAAAGTACCAAGACAATTTTGAAGAACAAACTTGTGAAATTCACTCTACAGGGTTCCAAGACTTACTGTGATGCTATAGTAAATTAAGACATTGTGGTACTGGTAAAGGATAGACAAACAGTGAAACAGAAAGGATAGCCCAGAAACAGTTCCATCTAATCATGAAAACCTGACAGCTGACACTGCAGATCAGTGGGGGAAAAACATGAACTATTCAATTAAGTTAGTACTAAATGTGTTATTCATAAGGAAGGAAAAAAAATCATTAAACTTTTATCATATACAATACAAAAATTAAATTCCAGGTAGACTGAAGCCCTAAATGTGAAAACTAAAATTTCAAAACTTTCAAAATAAAAACCTCTATGTAAGACCTTGAATTAAAGAAAAATTTTTAGAACTACAACATAAATGTGATGTTAAAATTTCCAAATTCTATTCAATTAAAACAAACAAAAAACAAGCCACACACAGGAGTTAATGGTAGTCCACGTAAGTAACATGGCTTTAGTACCCACAATATATAAAACTCCTAGGAAACAAGTTTAAAAAAAGATAAAAACTATATTAAAAAGAAAATGGATAGACTATATGACCAGGTATTTAACAGAGAAGAAACAAGAATGGCCTATAAAAAAATGTATCACTAATTCTCAGGGAATTCAAACTAAAACAGATCAATTCACATGTTCCTTAAGTCTAAAGTCCAACAATGCCAATAATCAGAGAAGATGTGCAAAAACAAGAATTCTCATACATCGCTAGAAGAATATAAATTAGCACAACCATTTAGGAATGCAAAATGTCAGTATCAACTTGCAAACAGACACACATTATAATCCAGCGATTCCACTTCCAGAGAAACCTGAATAGGGACATCTATTGATATACACGCAAGAATATTCACAGCAATAATTTATAACAGGAAAAAATTAGAGACAATCTCAATATTTGTCAGCAGGGTAAGGTACATTCACATAATCATATACCATATAGCAATGAAAATGAATGAAATAAAGCCACATATAAGCTTAGGTTAAAAAAACAAAAATAATATTGAACAGAAAGAACAAGTTAGAGAATACAAGCCACATGGGGCACATATACATAAACATGTAACACAAAACCATATATTGCTTAAGATACAAAACATAAATAACACATACAGTAAAAGTATAGACATTCATAGGAATGGCAAACACCAAATTCAAGATAGTGGTCACCTGGGTTGGAAGTGAAGGGAAATATTTATAAGATGTAATGTACTCAATGTTAATGACCACCAAAATTCATTCAAGTCGTAACTCCCAAAGTGATGGTATTTGATTTTTTTTTTTTTTTAATGTTTTATTTATTTTTGATACAGAGAAAGACAGAGCATGAGAAGGGGAGGCAGAGAGAGAAGGAGACACAGAACCGGAAACAAGGCTCCAGGCTCTGAGCTAGCTGTCAGCCCAGAGCCTGATGCGGGGCTGAACCCACAAATGTGAGATCTGACCTGAGCCAAAGTCAGAGACTTAACCACTGAGCCACCCAGGCGCCCCCCAAAGTGATGGTATTTGGAAATGCAGACTTCAAAAGAAAATTAGGGCTAAATTAAGTGCAACTCCATACCCATACTCCATGTCCTAGTTTTTTTACTTTTTTCCCCCTGACTTCTTTTGGATTAGAGGTCTTTTAGTCACCCCAGTCCTCCAATTATTTTAGAAGTTATATACTCTATCCCTGTTGTTACTGTGTTGACCCTTACAACTTTAAAATATAAACTTATCTGATTCACTTTAGACTTGAAATTTCCACCCTCCAGACTGGTACAGTACAAAAGAAATGTAAGATAATGCATATATGATGATATTACACTATACGATGACCTTATAAATGTTCCAATAACCATATTTTAAAAAAGAAAAAAAAAGGTGGGGTGCCTGGGTGGCTCAGTCGGTTAAGCGTCCAATTTCGGCTCAGGTCAGGCTCAGGTCATGATCTCATGAACCGTGAATTCGAGCCCTGTGTCAAGCTGTGTTGACAGCTTGGAGCCTGGGGCCTGCTTCAGATTCTGTGTCTCCCTCTCTCTGCCCGTTCCATGCTCATGCTCATGCTCTGTCTCTCTTTCTCTCTCAAAAATAAAGATTAAAAATAAAATAGAAAAAATTAAAAAAAAAGAAAAAAGGACACAATTTTATTTGCCCCAAAATAATATCAACATGTAAGAAATATAAAATTATATATATTTTTTTAATCATACTAAGCCTTGGAAACTTAGGTGCATTTTACAACTGGGTATTAATTTAGACTAGCCATATGTCAAGTGCTCAATAACTATGTATGACTAGTGGCTACTATAATGGACACCACAGCTCAAAACAATACTAGAAGCATCAGAACTTAAACATCAGTTCTTCAAGTACTCTCTTACACGTTGTTATAATGTTTTTAGTTCAACTTTTTAAACCTCAAATCAAACAATCATTGCTATTACTTTCTCAAACTGTTAATAACTATATTTATCCACAGGCCTACCAATTTCCTGGTTAACCTTACTTTCCCTACCTCAAACTTCCTTTCTGGCGTCATCAGCCTTCTTCCTACTGCACAATCTAGAAATTCTTCACTAAGTCTGTTGATAAATTTCCTCAATTGCCCTTTTTGGGTGAGGGTGAAGGGAAAAGAGGTTTCTGAAATGTCACTATTTTGTTCTCCTCTTTAAGTGATCATTTCTCTGACTACAGAATAACAGGTAGGTAGTTATTTTCATTCAACACCCTGAAGATAATTATTTCACCATCCTCTGGACCCTCATGTTGCTGAAGATGCATATTCCATCTTTACATTTCTAACTGTATCTTTACAGTACAGTTCTTACTCCTTAGGAAATCTGATTTTTTCGATGGCTGCTTTAAAGATCTGTTCTGTGTCTAATGGCCTGCTATTTCACGGTGATGTGGCTAGGTTTTCTTGTGCTTCCTAAATCTAAGAATTCATGAAGCTCATCAATTTTGGAAAATTATGAGTTTTTTAAACTTTCATATTCCAGTTCTCTGCAACCTTTACCTTTCACTTTCTGGCACTCTAGATAATTTGTTAGAATTCTTCTTCCTTCCCTCTGTATTTTAACTTCTCTGCCTTTTTGTTGCTCTGTGTTAAATTCTGAATAGTTTTTGTTTTAATTCACTAATTCTCTCTATAGTTTATCTGCCCAGCTATTTTTAACCTAGACTTGAAGCTCTCTTAAAAACTTATGTACATTTCTGGGGGCACCTGGCTGGCTCAGCTGGAAGAGCATGTAACTAACTCATTTGATTTCAGGGTCATGAGTTTGAGCCCCATGTTGGGCATGGAGATTACTAAAAAAAATTAGTAAGCTTTTGAAAAAATTATGTACACTTGAAACTAATATAATACTGTATATGTCAACTACACTTTAATAAAAAAAATTAACTTGGGGGCAACTGAGTAGTTCAGTCAATTTAGCATATGACTTCAGCTCAGGTCATTATTTTGTGGTTCATGAGTTCAAGCCCTGCATCAGACTCTGCTGTCAGCACAGAACCTGCTTCAGATCCTCTGTATCCCTCTCTCTGCCTCTCCCCTACCCGGCACAAGTGTGCATACACTCTCTCAAAAATAAATAAATTAAAAATTTTTTTTTTAATTTCAAATTTTAAATAAAAAATTGTTTGTCTAATAGCTAGTTAAAAAAATTCATATTTGGAGCCCATTGCTGTGTTCCTCCCAAATCAGGGGTACAGATTCAAGAGCTACAGTTAACAACCATGATCCTCATTTGAGCACTTACGTGCATTCTGTGCTAAATCTTACATGGTATTTCATCTAATCTCCAAAATAACTTTTGAGGTTAAGTCCTGCTAAGATCCATTTAAAAATTTGTTAAACTAAAGCTCAGAGATTACCTTCAATGTTACAGAGAAGCCAGACTCTAGCCTGCTAGCAAATTCTAAATCACATGCTCTTAACTTGACAAGACCTTCACCAAAAAAAATTCTTGTCCACCTGTCAATAATTACAATCTAAGTTAAACTTTAATACTGTGTTTCTATTATATAAATTTTAAGTGAACTTTAAGATACATTGCTTTTACACATCCTTTTAAGAATACTGATTAAGAGATGTTTATTGAACTATGCTAAGTGAACACAGACAACAGTGAACCCAAAAAAGGTGAAAGAAGATTATAAGAAACATTATTGGGAATAACATTACACACATTTACACACACAAATCAAATATGTCTTCTAATGTAAAAACATATCACTTATAAAATATTACCCAAAACAAAATGATTATGATAGTTTCTAGATCCAACACCAATGACAAATACATGAACATTTTAAATTAAACATCAGAACACCATTAGTAGATGCAGACTAGGGGGCAATTCTGTGGAACCAACAAGTTTTCTTCAAAAATAAAATGCAACAGGGCACCTGGGTGGCTCAGTTGGTTAAGTGTCTGACTTCACCTCAGGTCATGATCTCAAAGCTCGTTGAGTTTGAAACCCACGTCGGGCTCTGTGCTGACAACTCGGAGCCTGGAGCCTGCTTTAGATTCTGTCTCTGTTCCTTCCCTACTTGCTCTGTGTCTCTGTGTCTCTCTCAAATATAAAATAAAACATAAAAAAATTTTTTAATAAAATAAAATGCAGTGTTAAAAATAATCTCACAGGTGGAAAGGATAATGTGCAGATTAAAAACATAAAAAAAGTCTTATCAACCTACTGAATGTGCCTATCGTTTGATCCTGATCTCCCCTTCCCACCAAAACAAAACAAAAAAACCTGTAAAAAAATACTTTGACTTTTATGAGACAATTAAATATTTTAACACAGATTTGGCACTTAACATTAAAGAAATTTTTTTTTTTGCTGTCCTAACTACTGTAGTTATATCTTAAAAAAAAAAAAAAGAATCCTTATCTTTTAGAGACACACCAAAACATTATAAGTAAAATAATACTGTATCTGCTACTCATCTCAAAACAATAGAAGAGAAAAGTAGAGTGGATATGACAAATTCTAGCAATGGTTATTGATGATTGTTGGGACTAAGTGACAGATAAATAGTGGTTCATAACTACCAGGTCTTTTTCTATGTTCAAAATTCACAATAGGTATAAAAAAATCATTGCTCAAAACACACTTTTTGTGATAAATTTTTGTGATGCTTTTATCACTTCTAAAGTAAAAATATTACTTAACCACCTTAAGCCCCTAATGCAGTATGTCCAACACTAAAGATTACACTTCAGCAACACAAATAGACCAAATAAGAAATAAAATATTAAATTTATAGAGACTCATGTTTCTAATTCATAGCACCTCACATAATACCAAAGCCAATCTTTTTGGAGTTCATTCTCCAAAATCTAACAACAGCATAATAATGAGCTACTTTTATGTATGGGAACTTACAGGTATATACAGAATAGTGCCTACCAGATGAAATAGAAATTTCATAACCTGCACTTGAGACCTTCTACAACCTATGTGCCATCTTTCTCTCATACTTATATACAAAACCATATACAAACCTACTGCCACAAAAGCTATTCAGTAGTTATTAATTTGTGCCAACCCATCAACACAACTTTGGCCATGTCATTCCCTCAACATACACTACTCACCTCTCTCCCGACATATTTTTAATGCACAGGTCACAACTCACTACTTTCGTGAGGTTTGCTCTGATCCTACCAAACCAGACTAATAATCTCTTCTATAACGACCACAAGGTACTGGCTTAACCCTTGTGTACTTATCTCTTCAACTATATGAGGTCCTAGAAGACACAGCTCTTTTGGATCTCCAGCATAAGGAAGAATGTTATGAAAGAAAATTGTTTATCTTTTTCCTGATAAGTGGCTCATGAGATTATAAGCATACTGAAGCCAGACCCTTTTGGATTTATTAAATATTGAATGAGCATGTACTACTTCACACATACTATTGACAACGGAGGAGCAATAAAACAAATAAAATCCGTACCTCTACCCTCAAGGAGCACATATTCTCAGTGCCTTTGAATTGCCAGGTAAGTATCGGCACATTTAGTAGACACTCTATAAATATATGTAACTTGGAATTCTAATAAAAACACCTAAGCATGCCTATGTATCATTTTAAGAAAAACCAAGCTCTAAAAGCCCAAACAAAACAGTTAATAACATTACCTATTGTAAGCAACCAGTTATATTCAATCATTACAAAAAAGTAACATTTAGCATTATTTCAATGAAATTATCTAAAAATCCCATGTTGGTGAATTCAATAGCTATATCACACCTCAAAGAGTAAGTTCAGCAATTTCTAAATACCAGTGAGATCCACCTGGGAAAATGCTAATAACTTATTTTAACAAATATGTCCTTTATTGTCCAGTTTTAAAGGCTTCATTTAGTGGTTTAGTAAAAAGAGAGACAGGACCAATATCACTGTTTAAAATATCTCCAAAAACTTAACATTTTACTATAAGGAGTATCATCTTGAATTACTGTGCAATCACTTCATGCATTTCTGTTTTCCTAAGTAAAAGGCCTATTATATTGCAAAGATTTCAGTGGCAAAATGGTTAAGAGTATAAAAATGAAACCATGAAGTTAATTACAAAGAACATAAAACATTTTAAAGAAATGCAACAAATCTCTTTGTTAAAAACTCACAAATTTCCTGGGCACCTGGGTGGCTCAGTTGGTTAAGCACACAACTTATGATTTCAGCATAGGTCATGATCTCATACTCATGAGATCAAGCCCCTTGTCAGACTCCGTGCTGAATGTGGAGCCTGACTGAATTCTCTCTCCCTGTTTTTCTGCCCCCACACAAAATAAATAAATAAATTTTTTAAAAATCTTTTAAAAAATTCAAATTTCTTTTTATACTCTAAGCTAAGCAAAAAGAAAGAAGTCTAAAACGAACAGTATATCAAATTTATAAGGGCAATGAAAAATAAACTTTCAACAAACCCTAAAGCTATACAGCTTGGATATTCTATATGTAGTGCTAATCAGTTAACATTAACTGTAGACCTTGTTTATGAAAAATACTTTTTATGCATAATCGCATTTAGTCTTCAAAATTTAATCTCATCTAAAAGATGACCTGAGACTAACAACATTTAAGATCAAATAAATTTAAAAAAACTATACTCCTTAATACAAATAAATCTATATGCCCAACACTACATGAAGAAATTCAAAGTAATAATCTGTAAGAAAATCTACCTAAATGTGTTTATGAAATCAACTTTACACGGAAATGTAACAAAGATGATCATTAAAGTAGGTCAGGTATACAAAAAGGCAGTTCACAGGACAAGAAATATAAAGACAAATTCTTAAAATCTCACCATTTCAAAATATAAATTATAAAACAATTTTTAGCCTAAAATTAGGTGATATTCTAAATTTTTAAAAACCCAGAATTGATAACGGGGTGGAGAAATAGGCATTCCCATACACATTTGTGGAAAACAAATTAGTGAAGAATCCTTTCGCCATTGTGGTTTTCATAAACTTTTTAACTGTAAATTTCATTTGACACAGCATTTTTACTTCCATTGTAAATATTTCCACATACTCTTTAACTGCAAACTAGAATCAAACCATAATCAGTGTAGGAACTACACCGTGGTGCGTCCATATAACAAAGAATGAGGCAGATCTAGAACTACAGACCGTATTATGTAATTAAAAAAAAAAAATGGTGGACTTGGACTTCCAGGCAAGATGGTGTAATAATATGCACAAGTTTCCCCTGCTGAAACTTAAAAAAAAAAAAAAAAAAAAATCACACATGACATGTGTAACAATGGTTTTCAAGAACACTGAAGATCAGACAATGACGGACAATGATCCCTGAAACTCAGAAAACAGGTGAGTTCCTGACTGCCCCAGCTTATCTCCTGAGAGAGAGAGAAGGCCATAGCAGAGCCCAGGTGGAAAAACTAGCCAAATTTCAAAATCTCCCTAAGTAAGAGGACATGAGTCCAAGGAGACCAAAGCAAATAGAGTTTGTGCATCAAAGTACTATAGAGAGTTGCAGAGACAACTCTGGGAATCTGCAGAAAATCCCCCCTGAATACTCAATGCATGCACAAAACTGTGTTATGAGTAATAAAGAAAATATTTTTCTTATTGTCTAAGTAGTGCTTAAAAGATAATTGGCTATTTCAACAAACAATATAGGATTTATAACATATACAGACATATACAGAAGTAAAATATACAATACCAACAGCACAGTTCAAGAGAGAAAAAGTAACATAAACACTCCCTGAAGGAAGATGTTAAGTTAGAGATGAATGCTACAACTCCTAAACCAGCCACCACTATAACCAGAGTTATATGCTAATCAGTTAACAAGAGATATATTGGGACTAAAAAAATACCCATCCAAAAGAAAGCTGAAAATGGGAACAAAGAACACAGGCACAAACAGAAAAACAGCAAAGTAGTAGGTTTTTTTTTTTATTGTTTTCAAGTGTTTGTTTTTTTTTAGAATATAACACTATTTTTTTTAACATATGCAATTATTTTCCATCATATACCCTCTTGTTTTGACTAATCGATTAGTTTTAAAACTACTCCTTTGTCAACAATAGCAAAGTAGTAGTTTTAAAACTAATCGATTAGTCAAAACAAGAGGGTATAAGTTGGATGTAAAAATCAAATTCCAAGTTTATGCTTTCTACAAAGAACACATTTTAAAACTAAGGACACAAAATAGGTTGAAAGTAAAAGAATGGAGAAAGATATGCCATGTGAACCCTATTAAAAAGCCAAGATGGTTATATCAATATCATAAAAAGTAGATTTTAAGGCAAAGAGTATTACCAGGGATAAAAATGGTCACTACATAATAAAAAAAGGAGTCAATTCACAAAGAAGACATAGTAATCCTAAACATTTACATATTAATCATGAACTTCAAAAAAATAAAAACTGGAACTGCAAGAAGAAAGAGACACATGCACAGGTAAAAGAGGAAATTTCAATATCCTTCTCTCAATGTGATAGCACAATAGACAGAAAATCAGGAAAAACAGACATCATTTCAACATTATCAATAAACAACTTAAATGACATTTATAAAACACTACCCAACAGTATAATACACCTCACTTTAAACAAGTCTCAACAAATTTACAAAGATTCAAGTTTTACAATATGCTCTGAAGCCACAATAGAATTGAATCGGAATAACAAAGACACTGGGCATCTGGGTGGCTGTCGGTTAAGTATCCAACTTCAACCTAGGTCATGGATCTTACAGTACTTGGATTCAAGCCCCATGTCAGGCTCTGTGCTGACAGCTTGGAGCTTGGGGCCTGCTTCAGATTCTGTATCTCCATCTCTATCTGCCCTGCCCCGATGGGTATGTGTGGTGTGTATGCTCATGTGCTCTTAAAAATAAATATTAAAAAAATTTTTTAAACCTTAACAGAACATCTACAGAAAACTCCAAATATATTTGGCAATTAAATAAATAACATACTTCTCATAACACATGGGGCAGAAAGTATTGTAATACATTTGAACTGAATAAAAAGAATGCATGTCAAAATCTGAGAGAGGAAGGGGCACCTGGGTAACTCAGCCTGGGTAGGTCAGTTGGTTAAGTGTGCAACTAACTCTTGATTTGGGCTCAGGTCATGATCTCACGGTTCCTGAGTTCTAGCCCCACATCTGACTCCATGCTGACAGTGCAGAGCCTGCTTGGGATTCTCTCTCTCCCTGCCCCTCCCCTGCTTGTTTGTTCTCTCTCTCCCTCTCTCTCCCTCTCCCTCTCCCTCTCCCTCCCTCCCTCCCTCCCTCTCTCTCTCTCTCTCTCTCTCTCTCTCTCTCCCTCTCTCTCTCTCTCTCTCTCCCCCTCTCCCTCTCTCTCTCCCTCCTTCCCTCCCTCCCTCAGAGCCTGGAGTCTGCTTTGGATTTTGTCTCCCTCTCTCTCTGTTCCTCCCTAACTCTCTCTCTCTCTTAAAATGAATAACTTAAAAAAGAAAAATCTGAAGGAGGCCATGAAAGCCGTATTTAGAAGGGAAATATATTGAGGTGCCTTGATGGCTTAGTTAAGTGGCCAAAATTGGCTCAGGTCATGATATTGTGGTTCATGAGTTCAAGTCCAGCTTACGCTGACAGCTCAGAGCCTGGAGCCTGCTTCAGATTCTGTGTATCCCTCTCTCTGCCCAGCCCCTGCTCAAGCTCTGTCTCTCTTTCTCTCAAAAATAAAAACATAAAAAATTATTTTTTAATTAAAAAAATGAAAAAGAAATATATAGCAGTGAACCTCTGTTAGAAAAGGTATCATGTAAATGATACCAGCTTCAACATAACTAAGTTGAGAAAGAACTAAATGCAAAGCAGAAGAAAATTAAAAATGTAGTTATCAATAAAATAGGAAACAGAAAACTCAATGAAACCAAAAGCTGATTTTTTGAGAATATTAATAAAATCAATAATCTCTAGCTAGACTGACAAGGGAAAAAAGAGAAAGGACACAAAATTATCAATATCAGAAATGAAAAAAGTGACATCACTACAGATTCTACAGACACCAACAGTTATTAAAAGGTACTTATCATAAACAACTCTATGCAAATAAACTCAGTAACTTGGATGAAATGGACTAATTCATATGGAAGGCACAAATTACCAAAGTTCATTTAAGAAGAAATAGATAACCTGAATAGTCCTATATCTAGTAAATAAACTAAATGTGTCATTTAAAACCTCCACAAAGAAAACAAACATCAGGCCCACACAACTGCACTGGTAAATTGCCCAAACACTTAAGAAACAATAGCAGTTAGGTTCACTCTAGTACCAGCACTTCTATTCAGCACTGTACTAACCGCGGACAGGGGGGAAAAAACGGCATCCAGATAGGAAAGGAAAAAGTAAGACAAACAGCATGTGGAAAATCTGATGGTGTCTACAAAAAAAGCTATTATATCTAACAAGTGAGTTTGGCAAGAGTGAATAATACAAGAATATGCAAAAATATTTGTATTTCTCTACACTAATAACTAGAAACTGAGATTTTAAAAATACCATTTATAACAGCACCGAAAAACATGAAATAGGAATAAATCCGACAACAATGTACAAAAACTGTACAATGAACTAAACACTGCTGGGGCGCCTGGGTGGTGGGTAACTCAGTAGGTTAAGTATCCAATGCCTGATTTCGGCTCAGATCATGATCTCATGGTTTGTGGGTTCAAGCCCTGCATTGGGCTCCTTACTACCGGTGCAGAGCCTGCTTGAGATTCTCTCTCTCTCCCACTTCCTCTGTGCCTCTCCCACATCTATGCACATATGTGCACTCTCGCTCTCGAAATAAATTTAAAAAACTAACAAAAAACTTTTGTGCTGAAAGAAATTAAAGATGATCTAGGTAAATGTATACATGTGTTCATGAATGGGAAAATTCAACATTGTTAGGATGTCAATTTACCTCAAATGGTTTTTTTACATTCAATTCCAATAAAATCACAATAAGCTTTTCTGTAGAAACTGACTCATATAAAAATATGAAGGACATAGAAGAGCCAAAACAACTTTGAAAAAGAAGAAAGAAAACCACGACTGATTGATGTCAAGACTTAATATAAAGTCACAGTAATTAAGACAGTATGTTTTGGCATCTAGATGGACAAAAATGGGTCAATGGAAAAGGATACAGTACAGAAATAGAACCACACATACACAGATAGTTGATTTTTGACAAAGGTGCAAAGCCAATTCAATGAACAAAAGACAGTCTTTTCAACAGTGCTGGAAAAAAGTTTAACTCCATATCCCCCAGAAAAGAAATGTTGATTCATACTCTGCATGTTAAAAAAAAAAAAAAAAAGAGAGAGAAAAGAATCAAAACTCAAATGCAAAACACAAAACTATAAAACTTCCATTAGAAATCAAAGGAAAAAAATCTTTGTGACCTTGGGTTAGGCAAAGATGGCTTAGACATGATCCCAAAAGCCCAAGCCATAACAACATACAATTCAAACTTCATCAGAATTAAAAACTGCTGGGCTTCAAAAGACATTATTAAGAGAATGAAATTACAAATGGCAAAAAAAAAAAAAAAGTACCTATGAACCATATAGCGGATAAAGGACCTAAAACCAGAATGAAGACTTCTTAAAACTCAATAGTAACCTAATTTAGAAAGTGGGCAGGTGATATAGAGACACTTCACCAAAGACAATATACAGCTGGCAAAAAAACACATGAAAAGATATTTAACATCAGACATTAGTGAAATGCAAACTAAAACCACAAGATTACTACTTCACCCTTGTTGTCTAAGAATCAGAAAGACAAGCATTGGAAAGGATGCAATGTAAAATAATACAACCACTTTGGAAAACAGTCTGCAGTTTTTTTAAAAGTTTAAAACATACACGTATCATATAATCTAACCGTTCCTATCAAAAGTATTTCCGCAAGACAAACAAAAGTTCACATAAAAACTTACAGGAATGTTCACAGCTTTATTTACAATAGTCAAAAACTGGAAACGCACATGTCCATAAAGAGTTGAATGATAAATTGCTGTATATCAATAAAATGTAATACTACTAAGCAATAAAAAGGAATAAACTAAATAGACATGAGTAAATCTCAAAATAATTACTCTGAGTCAAATAAGACCAAAAAAACCCAAAGTACATACAGATTCATTTTAAACTCTAAAAAATGCAAACAGCCTATAGTGACAGAAAACATTATCAGTGGTTGTTTGGGGAAAGGCAGAAGGGAAGGATTACAAAAGGGCAAAATGATACTTTTGGGGGCAATGGATATTCATTACCTTGACTGTGATAATGATCTCATAGATGCATTATATGTCAAAAACTGTATACCTAAAATATGTCCAGTTTATTTATATCAAATTGTATCTCAATAAAGCTATTTTTTTAAAGGCAAGATGTGGGCCAGTACATGTGTTATGAATCCATTTGGGTAAAGAAGCAAGAATGCTAATGTTTAATAATATATAAACTGGCAACACTTCATGGGGGGAAAAAAAGCGCCAGAAAAAATTTAACATAATTACCTACACCTGAGAAACAGGACTGGGCCTCAGGCAGAAATACCTCCCACTTTGAATTTTTTTTAAGGGCACACAGAAATATATACATAATGAGAACTTAATTACTTGTACAGAGGCATGACTTCAAAGCAAAAATTCTTAACCACTATCTCAGAAAAGTTCATTAAACCAAAACTTCAGTTATTCAAACCTTTATATTAAACAATGGATAAAACAATGGTTGGCAATTATTTTTACATCATTTTCCAAGTTTTTTCTCCTCATACTACTAATATGGAAACTCGTAGAACCAACAAACCCTACCTGGACGTCCGATCCTGAGTCTCATTTCTCTCAGCCTACTCGTGGTGGCTCTTGTGAGTTCCTTCTCTCCTCACCCACTAACAGTGTGCAACTCAGACTTGGGTCATGCATTCTTCGACAAAATTCCACAGGATACCTATGTGGATGGTAACTATACATTCTACATCTTGCACTCTTGAGCTATTCCCCATTTCAAATCCTGCAACTACCTCAACTTAGAAAATAACACTGCCAAATAAAAATAAATGCCTTCCCCAGAAAAAGCTCTTTCTCCCCCCGATGTACACAATATAAACGCAACAAATAAGCTTAGGTATTAAAGCATGGACAAGTGGGGCACCTGGATGGCTCAGCTGGTTAAGGATCCCATTTTGGCTCAGGCCATGATCTCACAGTTCGGGGGTTCGAGCCCCACACTGGGCTCTGTGCGGACAGCTCAGACCCTGGAGCCTGCTTCAGATTCTGTTTGTCTCCCTCTCTCTGCCCCACACCCTGCTGGCGCACACACTCTCTCTCTCTCCCTCAAAAATAAATAAGACATCTAAAAAAAATTTAAAGCATGGACAAGTATCCAGTGCACTACAGGGCAGAGGACAGGAAATAAGCAAAAAAAATACAAAATATCCACTAAAGTATTCTAAAAATGATCACAAAAAAATACTCTGAACAGTCACCGTCACTACACTAAGGACACAGCCTCTCAAGACTAGTCCCACTTGGGGAAATGTTGCTGCACCCAGTAAGTAGTTGGGTATCGGGTTGGGAGTATGTTGGGCCAGGCTAGCAAAACTAAAAAGACAAAAGACAAGGACCGTGCCCAGGCCCAAACATGGCAGACAGGATTGCTAACAAAAACTGTAACATATTATGCTGTTCAAATGTACCTCAATTCAAGGAAATCAAAGGCCTAAGTATTAAAACTAAGGTCTAAAGGAGTAGTTTTCCTGGCCAAAATGTAAGGGAAAGATTCCAAATGAACTGTGCTCCAACACTTATTTTCCTTTACTAGAAAGACAAACTAGCTCTTAACTTCTGACTCTAATTTGAAGCTAACTGCTGAAACAAGTTTCGTTTTTTAAGGATCAAGATAACTGATCTCTAATGTGGCTCACTACTGACACATATTATAGTTTTCATAATCAAAAGTTTTTAAAAAAAAACTTAGATTATTAAAATTATATGATTTAGGTCAAATAACAGCCCACTTAAAACCATAATTTCCCCTCAGAAAATTGGAATGTCACTTTTATATTCACAAAAAGCCATGTCTGAAAGCATTTTTAATTCCCCGAACACCATTCATACCTACTTAAAAATGCTATTCTCACAGAAAAACTCATGTCTACTTAGATTATAAACTATATAATCCAACACTTAAAATGAAACACTTCACACTTGGGTTTTGTGAACTTTCAAAAGCTAAGTTAAAATTTCTACTGATGGTAATAGTAGATTCAGCCATTCTGTTTTCATTAGTTTCCAACAATTTTTTCCTACCTTCACGCCAACTGCAACCTCAGTGACAATTCTGTAAAAAAAAAAAAAAAAAAAAAGTTTCAACATCTTATCCTTTTAATGATCACTGTTGGTCTCCAAAACTTTTTATGGCAGTTCATCATTCAGAGATCGTCCACTAATAACGCAAATGGAAAACAAATATGGTCAGTGACAATTCTTTCACCTCAGTTTTCTAAAAACTGCTTCCAAACTTAAGCTGAAACTCACTAAACTCATGGCATTTTTTAATAACCTATTAAATACCAAAAGGAACAAACCCCTCAAAACTATAAGGCCATTTCTACAAACCTAGTACACTTAGATTAATAATTTAAAACTTAAACCAACTCTTTGGTTATCTTGACCGAATCAGGAAACATGACTTCCAGTGCCAACTTCTGCCATCAATTTCCATGTTAACCTAGGGAACTAGCAAACTTCTTTAGATCTAGGTTTCATGTGGAAAATCATCTCTAGATAACCTCCAGGATACTTTATGTTCCTGTGCGTTTTGATATGGTCTTCCCTTAATATCTTTTAAAAACCCCAAACACTTGATCAAAATAAACTCATAATTTACTGGACTCCTGACATATTGTCATTGATTCTAATAAACGTACTTTTTAAGTGATTCTGTTTTTATTCCCCTAAAAGGGCCGAACACCGCTCTATTTTCGCCCTAGGGTGCCTCCTTTCCAACAATTAAATCATGAAGAATTTTTTCAGCTGAAGAGCATTAAGTAGCGGGAAGACCCCGGTCGCGGTCATTTTCCAAAGCCCATGCCCTCAGCTCACTCTGCACTCCAGCTCTATCTACCTGGGCTCTCAAAGATGCAGCACGGTTCTGGCTTTTTGTACTTGTTTTTGTTTTTCCCGAAACTGGTCAAAGTGGCTGAAAAAAATGGCCCTGTGTTGACGGACTGCTCTTGTTTCTGCCACGGCTGTTGGCCTTGGCCCATGTGACTGATGGCGACCACAAACACTCGGTTTTTCAGAGGATTTAATCTCGGGGCCCCTTGGCCAAGCCTTGAATGTTCCAAGGCCCCCACGAAAAGGCATTTTTTTCTGACTCCCGCCCCCACGACCAGACTCGAGTGAAAACAAAGGAGTATGACATCTGCCTTCCCCCTTCCTCCCGCCGCCGCACGCCCTCCCCGCCCCCCCCCTCCCCAGCGGCTCCCACTCCGCTTTCCCCAGAGCTCCCGCCAGCCGCATCTCCCCCGGCCAGGGCGGCGGGCGAGGCCGGGGAGGGAGAGAACGGCCGGGGTGCACACGGATGCCTCTCCTCTCCCCTAACGGCCCCACACAGGCCGCTTTTTGGCGACTACATTCGCTCCCACAGGAGCGGCTACCCGGGGTTCGGGTCCCAGGCTACGGATCGAAATGGCTCCTAGAGGGGGCAGGGACGGGCCAGACGTTCCGGGGTTCCCACCCCATCCCCCGCCGCCCAGCCCGTGCCCGCTCCCCCTCCAGGGTCGTCGTCTCCGCCATCGCCCCAATGCCTCCCCAGTCTACGAGCCCGCTTTCTTCTCATTTTCTCGACCAGAGCCCGCCGGGGAAACGAAGGGAGGGGTGTGTGCGACGGGGCGGGGGTTGGGTAACGGCAGCCCAGCCCTGGGAGGGGCCGCCGGAGGATTTCTGGCCGACCCCGAACCGGGCCAAGGAGGGTCCAACTCCCCTCTCACACACCTCCTCGCCGGCCCCATTACATACCCGTCCATTGCCGAACCGGACAAAGCTTCGCTCACAAGAACCGAGCCACGCAGCCAGCGAGACACACAAGCGGCGAGAAAATGGCGGCCAGGGCCCGACGGAAATTGCCGAAGGTGCCGGTGCGCACGGGGCAGCGCGCGGCAGCGGCGGCGGCGGAAAGAGCCGAGCGCGCCGGCGCCCGGCTGCGGGAGGCGAGCGGCGGGGCGCGGGGACGA
>NC_043707.1:62461855-62510653 GCF_006229205.1 Suricata suricatta
GGGAGGCGAGCGGCGGGGCGCGGGGACGAGGGGGAGTGGGCGCCGCCGCCGTCTCCTCCTCTGCGCGGCCGCGCGCCTGGGGCCCTCCGCCCTCCGCCCTCCGGGCCCAGGCCTGCTGCGGTGGAGCAGGGCGGCCTGGCTTCCTTTTGCACGCGCCTGTGGGAAGTCCCTGATGTCTTTCTTGGGCGGCGTGGATGGAACACCTCTCAACCCTCCACACTCGCTGCCCTGGATCTCAGGGGGGTGGTCCCAGAACTGCAGGACTGCCCCCAAGCAGCCTCCACTTTTAGCTCCAAACCAGGTCCCAACTTGGCTACTCTCGACCAACTTGGGCACGGGAAAAACTATTTCATAGCTTTCCTCCTACTCCATTTTTTATTTGCAGACCCTCTCCATCCTCTAAAACAAAAACAAATACAAAAAACAAAAAACCTTTACCCCACTAAATGAAACCACTGCTTTGTACAGATCAGACTGAAACCTAGGTTTTTGCTTCCAGACCGTTTTAGTTCCTTGCCAACTGAAAGGGAATGTGATTCTCATCTCAGCTGGTGATAATGAGCACTGGTAGGAAATAGTCACAGTACCTTGGATGGAAAAGAACAGAGTTCGAGCCTCGTACTAAAGAGAAGGTATGAAAAGTGCAGCAATAGGGGCGCCTGTGTGGCTTAATTGGCTAAGCGCCTGACTTTGGCTCAGGTGGTGATCTTGCAGTTCATGGGTTCGAGCCCCACATCAGGTTTTGTGCTGACAGCTCAGAGCCTAGAGCCTGCTTCAGATTCTGTGTCTCCACCTCTCTACGCCCTTCCCCTGCTCATGTTCTTTTTCTGTCTCTCAATAATAAATAAATATTTTTTAAAAATTTATTTTTAAAAGAAAAATGCAGCGATAGTTAGGGTCTACCATTTGGGAGCCTGAAAGGGAACGTGGGGTTGGGAGTGGTGCCTCAGTCTTCACTGGTTCGAGAAGAAGGAACATTAAAATGGGCCACACAAATTCACTCCTATTTCTGTGTATCTCACAGTCTCCATTTTAATTCTAATAGTACATTGGACCTTTCCTTTAACGTGTTTTTCAGGGGCTCAACAAAGTTTGAACAAGCACCCGTTTTGGGGAAATTTGCTTAGTGGGGTGACTGTTTTGACAGCAACTTACCCTCTTCTCCATCCATCACCCCGAACTACACTGCACACATACACTATTTCTCCAGTTACTTTCAGTGCCCACCTCCTGCATGCAACCCATTACTCCTTTACTAATTGGGATTTCACTATACTAAAAGGTACTTTCTATATAATTCATAAATAATATTATTTTTAAGGTGGACAGACCTTAAAAAGCATCTTGTCCAAATATTTTGCTATAGAACTCTTAAAAGCACACATATATTATTTACCTCAGGGATTGGCAATCCTTAAAAATCTATTTCCAACAATGCATTCCTTCCTTTTGCCTTCACCATTGACTTACAATACATAAAGGACCCATTATCCATCCTATCACTTTTCACATATTTGTGGTTTTGTTCATGTATTTTCCCTCAACAATTAAATATGTAAGCTCCCAAAGGGTCGGAACTCTAGCATAATTTTCTGTATTCTCCACATTGACTCAATCAATACTGACTGATCAGCAAAGACAAACTGTCTCATGTGGGGAAGCCTGTCTTAAATGGCAAAAAATATATATAATATTCACAAAAAAACACGTTTTTCATTATTTTTTCTCCTAATAAAGTACAAGAGTATGAACAAATAATAGTCAATATGCTTATTTACTTAAACCCTTCACTTTCTAGAAAAGAATTAAAGTTCTTTACTAGTCAACATATATAAAATACTAGATGAAATAAAGTAAAATAAGGAGTAAGACATGTGGACAAAAATATAACATGGAGTCAGGAATGAAGCTAATGTAACAATGTATATCATAAAAACATGTTGATTAAAAACCAGGTTCAAAAAAAAAAACCAACCAGGTTCAAATTTGAGCTCTTTCACTCAGCAGCTCTGTGACATTAGGCATGTTCATTTCATTAACTTCTCCAGAAAAAAGTTTGTTACTGAAAATAATGGGATTTCTTACTGAAAATGAAAAAGGGATATAAAATGGGGCTTTCATCCTAGATGGTTGTGAGGTCTAAATGCCTTAATGTATGTAAAGTACCTCTCTAGTTCAGTGACGGGTTACGGTAAATATTCAGTAAAGGCTGCTATCATCATACTTATTATTTTCGTTATTAACTATTATTCACTCGACAAGAAACCGGTAACAAATTTAGCTCTTGGATTGTTAATAGCCAACAATATTCGTATAAATAAATCTATATAGAGATTTCCCACAAAGGTTAAAGATGTCATTGAAGTAATTAGATTGGCTGGTATCTAGTGGAATAAATCTGGGAAAATGTCATAGATAAATTTCAAAACCTCATCCAAATCTAAATTTGCATGATTTTTATGAGTTAACCATGGGGCAGATTATTAATCTCAACATTAGCAGATGGCCAACCTTTGTAATATATGACAAGATTATATTAGTGTTTATGGATTCCTAAAAAAATAAGGCAATAAAAAGTGAAGTGCCTGTAAAGTATTATTTTCATACCCATATCTTTTTTCAGTGTAACGATTTGTTCTTTTCCTTCTGAGTGGTAAATGTTTTGACCTTTTACAGAGATTTACACTTATGTGAACAATGATTAAATCTAAATTTCAGTGTATGCTAAGCCAAAATGAGGTCTAATATGGATGCAATAAAAGTAGGAAATAGGATCTTGTTCTTAATGTTCTGTCTCCACCTCTCATCTACTTCTAGTACCAAAGACTTCCTTTAACATCTTCATTACGCAGTTTCTTCTTATAAGAAGAGGGAATAACAATATGATTAATTCGATTTTTTTTGGTATGTATCTTTGAATAGTTGACATAAATTCAAAATAAAGTAAATTCAAAAGGTATAAAAGCACTTACAAAATGCCCAGAGAGGCATTTATAGAGAAAAATATATAGAGAAAAGGACAAATATATAGAGACAAAATGAGGAATAATTATAAATGGACAGAGGTTTCTTTTTAGGCTGATGGAAATGTTCTGAAACTAGATTCTAGTGATAGTTGCACATATACCAAATATACTAAGATTTATTGAATTATATACTTAATATTGGTGAATTTCATAGCCTACAAATTATATATCAATAAAAATGTTACAAAAAGAAATAGTTCGTATTCCTTCTTCTCAGCTACTGTATTCCAGAAGCAACCTATCTTACCAGTTTATTGCATAATGTTCCAATGCATAAATTGAATACATACATAATATTAGTTTTTATTTCAAAGTAATAACTACAGTTCCCACTTCTGCAACTTATGTTTCAACTTTAAAAATATATGATAGAGATCTTTCCTTATTGGTACATTTAGAACTGCCTCATTCTTTATATATTGTTGCATAATATTCCACCAACTGAGTAAATTGTGATTTATTTCACTGGATCTCATTGATGAACATTTAGGTTGCCTCCGATCTTATTATTTACAAATAATCCTATAATCAATATTTTTGTTTCTAAGTCATTTTATACTACAAACTAAATTCCTGAGTAGAATACATTTTTAATTTTTTAAAAATGCTATCAAATTGTCTTTCAGGTTAATGAGCCCTTGTGGGAAAATATTAGCAATTCCTATTGTAAAAAGGGGGGCTGATTTCTTTAATATATAAGGAGTTACTACAAATAAAAAAGTTAACCAAATAGAAAAAAATAGAGCATACAAATAGAATACAAACAAATATTACAGAGAAGTTAAAACAAAAATGCTCACCCCCACTTATAATAAGAGAAATTTGAGATAAAACTGTATTCGGGTACTCTTTTCCACCTGTCAGTGCCCACCTGTCTCCCTCCCTAGCAGACATAGCAGAAGCTTCCTGAGTACTGAAAAAAAAAGGGTTCCTTTCCAAACTATCAATTTGTGTGAAAATAAACATACTACTAAATATACTAATTTATATGCCAAAAAGTTTGTTCCCTATGCATTTCTTCTATGACATCTTCTGGAAGATGTATTTCCCAATGAGGGAATATATCAGTAAAGAAAATATGGTATCCAGGAAGCCAGACATCTGACATATAGGAGAGGAGAAGTAAATTAGATATTGACCAAAGAATGTTCAGGCCAACAGCTATATAGCGGTATAGTAGTCCTTGGGTTCCAAGATGATATGAGGCCAGAGGGCCCCAGAAAAGATGTCTCCAAGATAAAACAAAGAACTTATATAGACCAAAAATGTCTGACTATATTGAGCAGTTTTGTGATGCTGTTGGCAAGCTTAGGGGGAAGAATTAACTCTGAGACAAATAAAAAGTTGTAAGGAAATAAAACATAGTGCACTCTATGGATCAATTGTAAAATATAGTTACATCCTCAAAATAATGTAAGCACTGAATATTAACAAAATAAATATTATGAAACAATTTCATGAGAGGACAGAAGTAGGGGTGTGTGTGTGTGTGTGTGTGTGTGTGTGGTGGGAATATAAATTCTCATATTCCAAAGTAGGAAGTCAACAGATAATGTCTAGAATTGATAGGGGAGAAAATAGCAAGTGAATATATTATTCGGAAGCACAGAGGTAAATACCAGGAAAATCAGGGAACAGAGTTCAAAGCGGTTGTTTCTGGGGCATGGTCCTTGGGGGTAAGAAAAGGGTGAGACAGAAGAGCATAGTTTTGGTTTTGTTTATTTCGTGATAAATCTTCCAGAACTATTTATTTGTTAAGCTTTGTGCATGTGTTACTTTGATAAAAATACATTTTACATTAAAAAACGAAAGGATTAGATGGCAGCGAGCAAAGGACTGTCTTTGCACAAACATTGCCTCTTTTGTATTCAGCAACAGTGACTGCTTATCTACATGTTCACTGAAAAAAGCTCAGCTAGCTGGCTGTCCTTCCTATACTGTGCATATAATAGAGATTATTCTTGGAAGAGAACACAATAGTTTGAGTGGATCAGCAGTTTTTAGAATGATCACGCATAAAGAACTAAAGTAGGGGAGAGAATGAGAAAAGTAAAGAAAAAAACACAGAAAAGTAAAAGGTGAAAAAATGCTGCATCCAAAAAAACAACATCATTTTGCTTTAAAAATATTGTAAACTATGAGATGTTATAAATATGTTATAAAATCCACTTTATAATTCATGTAGCTTTATGTAAATAGCCACATAAATGATAACTGATAAGTGATTTACAAGTAAAAATGCAGGTTTTAAGCTCATTCCTGGAACAAGTAGCTCTTCCCAACTGAATTCTTCTTTGGTAACTTCACAATGAAAGAAACCAAGTAACAAATGGAAACCATCGGCCTTTTCAAAATCTTTTAATAGTTCTAAAGTTTTCAGAGTGGTGTGAATATATTTGCTCCTTAACACTGGCAATGAAAAACTGAGAAATGAGAGCTGAAAAGAGTTCAGATTTGGTTGTCTCTTAATTATTTTACAATAGAGGTCTCTTTTAGAACATTGTCACCTCTGTCCCGTGATCCTCTGACTCCATACACCCATTTTCTATTAAAGAAACAAAGTATCTTTTTAAGAAATGAAGATTATGATTTTGTCCTACTTAATATTCACAATGCACTATGTTTACCAAATTTGCAAATGACAGATAACCGGTATTAGGAAGATAGACTCAGCATTCAAGATGAGATTGAAAGGAATGTAACAGGAAGATTAACGGAAGGTCTCCTATTTAGGTTAAAAGAAACAGCTACAGGGGTGCCTGGGTGGCTTAGTCAGTTAGGTGCCCGACTCTTGGTTTTGGCTAAAGTCATTCATCTCACGGTTCGTGAATTAGAGACGTCCGTCTGGCTCTGCACTTAGAGCAAGGAGCCTGCTTGGGATTCCCTTTCACTCTCTCTCTCCCTGCCCCTCCCCTCCTCACGTTCTCTCTCTGTCTCTTTCAGAATAAATAAAGAAATTAAAAACAAATAAAGAAACAGATGCAAAATACTCTACGTATTAGGGGATACATGGTTTGATGACAGAACCTATAAAGAAATCATAAAGCATTGACCCAAAACAATTACAATCTTAGGATTTGTTAATGGAATGAAAGTATTCTCCTCAAATTTTGCCCACAGATTATGTTTGGTTAGAATGAATGTTAAGAAAACAGTAATCATTAGACCAGGATATTTGTGGAGGGCATTATTGTTGGCAGCTCAATGTTCATTCTATTCTCTACTGTGGAATAGTTGAAACTTCATTCCTAGCTTCATGAGGAAGCCAAAGTAATCATTGCGCTTCACAGTGATAGTTTCAGGTAATTCTTAGTTAAGGCCAATCAGAAAATGGCATTCCTTTAGTACCAGGGATTGGTTCAGGGGTGGGTCAATCAGCATGAAATTTGCTATAATTTGATGAGGGTAATAATCATCATCTCCCTCTCGATGGACACAAATGTGGAAGTATGTAGCTCTGATCATTGCAGGCAACCACACTATAATCATAAAACGAGCTTACCTAAATGTAATACCTGCAGAAAGAGAAACGCTTGCCTCCCAGCAATCTATTTTGAATAGGAGCCAGGGAGACCCTTCACAAATGTAGGTAAAGTCATGTCCCTCCTGTGCTCAGAACCCTGAAATGAAACCTGATTTCATTCTGAGTAAAAGGCAAGATCCTTACAAAAGCTTATAATCCTAGATGATCTGGTCCCCTGTCCTCTGTTTCAACCCTGATGACTTTCTCCTTCATTCATTCTTTGCCATGTGTCAGCCTTTTTTGCTGTCCCTGAAACATATCAGGCACCGTCTTACCTTAGGGCCTTCATTTAGACTGTTTCTCTGCTCCTCCTGCAAATACTTTTGCCCACTTCCCATGCCTCCCCTAATTGTCACTTCCTTAAGTCTTTATTCAAATCTCAGCGAGATGCACCCTGATCACACCACTAAACATAGCCACATGCCACCCTACTTTAATCATCTCAGTCCCCTTTTCCTTGCTCTACTGTTTTTATTAAAGTTTGTTTTGGCCTTGATGTATTTCAAGCACCTAATACAAATGCCTGGCACAAAGTATATGCTCCCCAAGAATGTGCTGAAGGATGAATGAGGGAGCTCCTGGATCACCTACTTTCTGAAGACTGACTCTAGTAGATTTGCCAGTGATGTGAGTCAGGGTGATTCCTCTACTGCTTTATATATTTAGAGTAGGAATGTCTTTTTTAGACAATAGAAAGCAAACTAGCTATTAAAACAATGAAGGATGAGGGATCCATCTCAGAGAAGGAATGTTTGAAAGAGTTGGAGATGTTTACCTTGGGGAGAACCAGTGAAGAACATGGTAGTCATCCTCAAATAAATGAAGGGCTGTCATGTAAAAAGAGGAATTAAGCATATTATTTATTGTTCCACTAAGCAGAAGGGATTAGAGTTACAGAGAGGCAAATTTCAGCTCAGTGCAAGAATGAACCTTCTAACAATAAAACTGCCTCACATTGGAATGAGTGGCCTCATGCTTTAGTCAGCTCTCTGTTATATATTCAAACGAAGGCTAAATATATCCATCAGAGAGAATGGAAGAGATCACTGCACAGAGCAGTGGACTGAACTAGGTGATTTTTTGAGTCCCTTTCTACTTGTGAATTTGGTATGAAGTATTTTGATGCGGGCACTTATAGTTGCTTAGCCCCAAAATACATGTTCTTTCTCTGTGAACTATCTCTTTCTCAATTCCTTGACTGTCTCCACATGATGTGTTTTCAGCAGCCATATTTGTAAAGTGAGAGCCCAGTTCCTATGGCCAATGCTGGTTAGGCCAACAATGGGCAGCTTAGCAGAGTGTGTCAATCAAATTCTCTCATCTAGAAGCTTAGATACAGGAGGAAAAACTCTCAGTCAGTCTTCTTAAGTGATTCTTCTTAAGTGATTAGAAAGGCAACACCTTAACTCAGAGGTAATGGACAATTATATTCTGCCATGTGAGTTGGGAGTGGAGATAACTGGTCTACAGAAGGAATAAAAGATTGAAGCTGATGTAAAGAGAGAGCAACACTAAGTAACAAGACTGTGCTGCCTGTCTCCCAGGCTTCCAGTTTCTAGGTCCAGTCCTTCCTAAGGTGTAATGGCTCATCCGTGAGTCTAACTAACTCTTTTCACTTTCTCTTTCTTTTCTATAAGCCAGTCAAGTTGTTTCTATTACTTGCAACCAATGGGTAAACACTTCAGTTTGTTTTAAACTACTGTATATCTGTATAGGATCCCGATTAATAAACTAAATCTTCTATCATTGGTATAAAATGGGTAAAATAAGAATCTCTCTACTTATTAATTGGAACTGCATACACTGTCAATTAATTGAAAAAAGTTCTATGACATGTATTAGTTGCCTATCATTTCTATCATATTAATACTTGACATAAAGTCTTAAAAATTGTGATGACAGTTATAAAATGTTGAGTATTTTGGGACCTAACAAATGCACTGTATATTTCTATTTGGGTACCTTAATGCTATTATTGCTATTATTATGTCCTCACTTGGAAGTATTTTCTGTTCTGGCCCTTTACTTAGCTTTTTTATTTTTCAGGTTTAATTGGTGGTGGACTGTGAACATGATAAAGCAGGTGTTATGGACTAAACATTAAAAAAAATCAGGACTGGCACATAAGTGCAAGAGTAGGGAGGAAGGGCTTTTGCAGTGATTCCATTTACCAATCACTAGGAGCAGTGACTACTAAGATTACTACTCCCCCACCTCAAGTGTTGGGGTCCAAAAAGAGATACATAAAGAAACAACCAGAACTTTTTGGCTAGGTCTCCACCAGGAGAACTTAACTCACTGAAGTCAGATTTGGCCCCTAAGGAAATGGTTTCACCTCTACCAGGCTCCCCTCCCTCAGTGCATGGGAACAGGGTCAGTGATATGCTGGTAAATGTTTAACAACTGTTCTCTGGTAGAAAAACTCTGACTTGTTATGTTTGTTGGTTTTCATGACATAAGTACTTCCACAAGGTCAATTTCAAGTTAAAAACATGACTAAACATGAAAGAAGTGAGCAGAATTGGCTCCTGAGGGCATGATCCGGCCAGCTCCAGCACACCACGGAGATAGACTACCTTCTGTCCAGAAGCTACAGCCAAAAACAGTCTGCCTCGGGCTTTCTGTCTTGAATGCTCTTCTTCACATCTTTTTTTTTTTTTTTTAACTTTTTTTAAATGTGCATTTATTTTGAGAGAGAGAGAGAGACAGAGAGACAGAGACAGAGAGTATGAGTGGGGGAGGGGCAGAAAAAGAGAGACACAGACAGACAGAATCTGAAGCAGGCTCCAGGCTCTGAGCTGTCGGCACAGAGCCCAATGCAGGTCTCTAACTCACGAACCGTCAGATCATGACCTGAGCCAAAATTGGATGCCTAACTGACTGAACCACCCAGATGCCCCTCTATTTCACATCTTTACAGGATTTTTCCCTTTACTTCATTCAAGTCTTGCTCAGGCAGGCCTTCTTGGAGAGTTCTATTTAAAATAGCAACTAAAAAAAAATTAAAACAAACAAACAAACAAATAAATAAAATGGCAGCTCTATCCCATGACTCCTTTTCCTTCCTTGCTTTATTTCTCTTCTTAGGAATTAACAGCCTAACATTATATTGTGTATCTATATGTTTAGTTGATTATTATTTGTCTCATCTCCCAAAGTGCAAATGACAAGAGAACAGTGAATTTACATTTTTTGTGCTTTGCTGCTCTCCCAACACCTAGAACAATGCCTGACACAAAGCAAATAGTCAATAAATAATTATGGAATGAATTAATGGATAGACTTTGTTAAATCAAGTGGCAATCATCTCTACATCCTAAGTGCTTAGCATGGTCCCTGGACCAGAATTGGCACTCAGTAAAAATGTTTGAATATATGAATAAGTAATTACATAGATATATAAGACAAATGAGCTAGAACGGGAAGTTAGAAGAAAGTTCATTTAGGAACATTATATTTCTAGTGATATGCCTGCATACCAGATGGCAAATCTGTTCTTTCATATACTGTTTCAGAGTGTGGAAAACTGACATACCGAGAAACAAGTTGACTTTACCTCCATACATAAGGTGTGCTGTGTTTTTGTAAGGCTAGTAGGTCAACTCAGAAATGAAAGTTTAGATTTGAACCAGTCTGAGATAATGGAAAGAGCGATGGACTGGTAATTTACAAGAGGTTTTTCCTCCTCTAGCATCCTCCTGAGTAGGATGACTCATTTAACTTTTTTTCTTACATTAGGTAAAATATCCCATTCAAACAAAATAATTTTCAATTCCAAAGGTTTTCATTCATGTTGCTGTTAATGAGCTGAGGCTATTTAACTAATCTGAGATTAAATATATATAAAATAGCTGACTATATGGAAGAGAAGATATTCATTCATTCATTGAACAAATACATTTTATTCAATAATCATTTATTTATTTATAAATATTTATTTGACGACCTGTATAATAATGTAAACTGTCCCCTTCACACACCTGATCCTTTTCACTCTATATTCATTTTCTCATAACATCTTCCAAGATAGAAAATATTTTCTCATTTATTATGTTTATTTTTTATTTTTTTTTTCCCTCCCCCACAACTTCCTCCCCCTGGTGACTCATAAGGGAAAAAGCTTACTTTGTTCACCCATGTATCCTAAGGACTTAGAACAGTACCCGGCACTCAATAAATATTTATTAAATGAATGAAATTTGTACTCTCTATGTTTCAGACACTATTTTGGGAACTAGAGATATAGTAGAGAATAAAACAAAGACTCTGCTCTCAAGGAACTTACATTCCAGGGGGAGAGACAGAAAAAAATATATATGTGTATGTATGTATGTGTATATATATATGTGTGTGTGTGTGTGTGTGTGTGTGTGTGTATTTCAGAAGATGATAACTGCTATATAGAAAGCTAGCAAGGCAGGGTAGAAAGGGGGTAATAGATGAGAATTGAGTGATAGGTTTCAATAGGGAGATTAGGAAAGGCCATCCTGATAAGGTGACATTTAAGTAGAGACTTAAAAGAAGATAAAGATAGCAGAATGAGCCTGCAGGTTTGATAATCCAGATCTGTAAAGATGTAGAAATATATGGACTGTGGCTGTTCAAAATTTTTGAAAATTAAGTTATCTAACATGTATTTATTGAAAAACTATCGTGTTTCAATCTCTGTGCAAGGTACTAAAAACAAACAAGCATAAAAACCCAACTGTCCTCAGCCAAAGCAATTAGACTTCTGGTAGAGAAAAGAGATGAGAAAATCAATTATTAAAATTCAGTGGAAAAAACAAAAATTCAGTGCAGTGCCAGCACAACCAGGAAAAGCACAAAAGAGGTCTCCACCACAATTTTTTTTTTCTTTAATGCAAGCTGGAGAGGGTTGAAGACATATGATCAGGTTTTCTGGGTGGTTGAAGCTTTAACTCTTAAGTTGCCAATAGATGAAGCTGGGAAGGCATCACTGATACAGAAACAGCATTTGCAAATCTGGGAGTCAGAAGAGAGATTGAAGTGCTCAGAACCTGTACACAGAGAGATCATAATAGTGTTGAGGATTTGGATGTAAGAAATGGGCAGTGAAGGGGAAACCTGATCTTGAAATGACTGTAGAAGCCATGCTGATGAGTTTGAACCTTAAGGGCAATGCAGTAGGAAGTTGTTGGCAGGTTTTAAGCAGGGGAGGACATGAGGTCTTTATATGATGTTTGGGTAGAGATTTAGGGTAGACATTGAAATTTTAACTTTATAAAGTCATAAGACATTCCTAAAAAAATTGTTATCTGTTTGACACATTTGGTATCTCAGAAAAAAAACCAATACAATGAATTTGTAGTTTCTCTTTAACATTGAAATACATAAAAGATACTTAAGCTTCAAGACATTTATGTTAGTTGCTCTTTCAGGACACTTGATATAACCTGGAAACTATTTTTGATTTGAAGCTTCTATTATAGGCCAGTAAGATATTTTCCCACTGATATTATTGCTGATAATATGATAATTTTGTCTTGATTTTAACTTGATTAATGGACTAATGGACTTGCTTTTGATATTAATTAGAGCAAGTTTATTTATATCTCATAAAAAGCTATCCCTTTCTCACATTTTCAAATACAGAAACTTTGTTAAGTTTGGGCAGTAATAAACATAATCTTGTCCTTGAAGGATAGAAGAATTTGCCACCCAAAATAGGCCACTTTGGCATAAGGATGATTTTGAGGTGAAGGCAAACAAGGAAAAGCAAATATGAAAAAAATAATCTGCTTTCCTCCTATTTGTCTAAAAGCAAGATATAAATTTACAAAGATGTCCTCCCCTGCCCTAGGAAGAACATGCAAATCACTGAAACAACTTTAGGCCCTTAGGGTCCTGGAGACAGCACCTGGGGAATCTACATAATCAACTTTACTAACCAGCCTTTATCTACCATTAGTTTCCCAGATATTTGCCGTCCCATGATTTGAGCCCAGACTCTCAAGGTACTTTCCCTTTGTCTTGCTACTTCTCTAAAAAAAAAATTATTATTCCTTTGTTGTAATGCTGTATAAACCCAAGGTCTAACCACCCCTTTGAGTTACTATTCCCCGAATTTTTCTCAGGTATATGAAACACACATGTTAGTAAATTTCTGTTTGTTTTTCTCTTGTTAATCTGTCTTTTGTCTAATTTACTGGGTTCTGGTTGGAGAATTTAAGGTAGGCGGGGGAAGTGATCTTTCTTTCTTTCTTTCTTTCCTTCTTTCTTTCTTTTCTTCTTTTTTCTTTCCCTGTATCCCATTGGGCACAAGGATGTAGTTAAAAAGAAGATGCCAATATGGCCACTCAGATGTTATACATGCTATAGAATGCATTGTGAACAATTAGGGTACGTTTTCAGATAGGTTTTTTTTTTTTAATATTTTTTTAATGTTTTATTTATTTTTGATACAGAGAGAGACAGAGCATGAGAGGGGAAGGGGCAGAGAGAGAAGGACACAGAACCGGAAGCAGGCTCCAGGCTCTGAGCTAGCTGTCAGCACAGAGCCTGATGCGGGGCTCAAACCCACGAACGTGAGATCTGACCTGAGCCGAAGTCGGAGGCTTAACCGACTGAGCCACCCAGGCGCCCCTCAGATAGGTTTTAATAGTTATACAATATACCTATGGACCTTCTTGTATTCATGTCAAGTATCTTTTGGAACTCCATCCCAATATCACTAAAAAGACAAAAGAAAAAAAAAGAAAGAAAAAAGACAGAAAAAAAGAGAACTTCAAAGCTACAACAAAACCTTTCAGAATACTCCATACAATATTCAGATTTTGGTAATTTAGAACTTCTGAGATTGAGTTTAATTGCAATAGTGTTCATCTTTGTCAAAAATAATTCCTTGCTTATGAACAGTACAATTTAATTATATAAGTGTAAGCAGAATGTTTAAAATAACAGACTATCAACTGTTTCTAAGCACCTTCAATACCCTCAAGTACTTCTCAGAAGTAGTTAATTTACATACAGTTGATATGCTAATTATAATTAATATATGAATAATTCTTATCTATTCATTAAATCAGTCCCCCAAGGATTTTTATTAGTCAACATATCGTTAGGTGTAAGCTAGAGTTGCTTAAGAATTGATAGCTGAATGAGTCTGGTAAAATTGTGACATGTTTTCTGCCCTTTATCTTTGTCAAATGAACTTGGATAGTTTCTTTTTCTCAGTGACTATTCCAACTTGTTTGGTACCTCTTTGCTTAGGATGCAACACCATTATGTCTGCTGAAAATATATACCTACAGTATAATTTTTTAAAAATGTTTATTCATGTGAGAGAGAGAGCACGAGTGAAGGGAGAGGCAGAGGAAGAGAGAAAATCCCAAGCAGGCTCCATGGAGCCCAATAGGGGGCATGATCCCATGAACTGAGATCATGACTCCAGCTGAAATTAAGAGGCAGCACTCAACCAACTGCCGACCCAGGCACTGCTACAGTGTAATTTTTGAAGCCATAATTTTTAATAAAACTAACAGAAATATGGTTTCCATCTTATGGGGTTTAGGACGTGGTATCCCCAAATATGGGTATTTGGCATGTTGAATATCTTAAGCTGGAGGATTTTGAGAAAAGGGCAGAAGAAGGAAGATGACCGCCCTCTATCCTCCTTATCCTTTTCCCTGAAATAATTCATGAAAATTCCATGTAAAAGCTATTTTTCCTGTACAAGGAAGAAGGGCGACTTTCTCATCAGCAGAGATGGGGAATTTAAGATCAAGAAATCTGTATAAACCTTGCTAAACTTATGCTTATCTTCCAGTTACTTCTTCACCACTTACTACCCTAACCCAAACCCCTGTGTCTAATCAATTCTTCACAAATTTATTGTTTCACTTTTCCAAAAAGAACCCTTCTCCATTCTGATCTTTTCTTTAGGTCTTCACTCTCTTGCGAAGGCCCCCGTGTACATGTAAAAGGTCAATAAAATGTGTATGCTTTTCTTCTGTTAATTTGTCTTTATCAGATTAACTGTCAGACTCAGCCAGGGATCCTAACAAGATGGAGGAAAATTTTCCTACTCTTCACATCTCATCGGCTTCCAGTATGATCTAAATTTTTTTAAAAATTACCAAACCCTCCCCAACAAATTTACCTATCTTTGGAAGCATTTCATTGAAAAAGAAATGTTGTGCCCCAGCTTTGCTGTCATCTTAAACACAAATTTAACCTGAATGGTTAATCCAGCATTAGCCCCTATACAGTGACCAACCTATCAAGTTTTTTTCCAGACAAGGTCCTGGACCAGAGGAGAACTGAGAGCCAGCATTTACCTTTAAGGACAGATGCCTATCACTTTTGGTACAGGGTTGTTACAAGGGTATGATAGTTATTGAATGCACATATGTTTCTGGTTATGCAGTCTCTCTTAGAAAATTTACATGTGCTATCACAGTACTCTGATGTTTGAAAATGTCGTGCCCTTGTTATTTGAAAATGACAGTGCTGAGCTGTGCTTTGAGTTGTTTATTTGAAGGCAGTGAAAGGTCAGAGATCCAGTCACTCTTTTTCCTTCTGTTCTCCTGTAAAAGGTAGCATTAATCCTCAAGGAGGATGACTCAGAATAGAGTTATTTATTGAATGCTTTCTGTGTATAAGGCATATGCTAGGCAGTCAGGAGATACAGAGGGATCGGTTTGAATCCTGTCCGTTAGAAGCTATCATGGGGCTTTCCTGCCTCTGAAGGTGAACTTGTCATGGATCGCTAATGTCCACTCTTGGGAATTGAAATTCTTATGATCTACTCTGCTTCCAAATCCTATGTCTATATTTCCTGCATTTGTACATCTTTCATTAATCTGTATATGAAATTCAGTCCCTTGTCTAATTGATATGATAAATTAGTTTCCACTAAGTGTTTGTGAGAATGTCCCTGAATATTTAGAGATGACAATGAGGAGTTGTTGCATTGTGTTGGGGTTAGACATCTATAACCCTTCTCTCTTCATTCTTTCTTTCTTCTTGTTTTTGTACTCTTTCTTTCTCTGTTGAAGCAAACCAAAATTTTCTCCCTCTCTCATGCAAATCATTTTAGTGAGCATCATTTATTGCTTCAATACGCATTTGGGGGTCTCTCTCACAACTCCAAGAAATGATTCTTCCAAATAATAGTATACTTTGTTCTTCCCAAGAGGAACCCTGATGGGTATATTTTCTCTCTCCCCCTTATAGGAGATGAGAGAGAAATTTTAAAAGTGGGTTTTGATTATCTAAAGAAAGCTTTAAATCGCTACTCAGAAAACTCTGAAACCCTACCCTCTCAACTCAATGCAACAAAAACTGAATCAGAGCTTCAAACTATCATCTTCTCTCCCTACACCTGATCAGTTGAGAAAGAGTAGGTGAAAAATCTCCCAGTCTTACAGATGCTGCCGCCATAAAATCATAATTTCAAACTGCAGCCAGATCCTCAGCTTCTCCTACTAATCTCTTGAGCCATATTGAGCTTCCTCTCTGTCAACTACTACTCCGAACCTGCACAAATCTCATCAAATTCTCCACTCACTCTCAGGCTACTTTCAATGACAAAACGGAGGCCATAATACATAATCTCTCCAAATTTGTAGATCTCTCACCTACAAAATAATTTATATAAACCATTCACATGTATTCCTTTTCTCTAGTTTTAAGGACGAAGGGTGCCTCTTCCAGTTCCTTCACACTATATACCATCTGGGCCCTTGATCTGTCAATTACTCCGCTACCTCTATCATTAAACTTTGTTTAGGGGTAGGCATCTTTTAACTCAATTACTACAATAGCCATTTGACTTTTCTAACCACTGTTCTTATTCATATGAATACTAAACTCCATGGCATCTGTGCAAAAATAAGTCTGTATATGGAACCAGCTTTCTTAAAATCTTCCAAAGGCTCCTTTTCACTGTCGGTGAAATCCAAGCTTGTTAACATGACATACAAACTCTTCATAGTGTTGAGCCTCATTTCTAGGCATTCCCAGTCTTCCACTTTATGCTCCAGACAAATAGAACACCAATATCCTGCACGTACCATACCATATTTACCTCAATGCACTCATTTATGTCTGCTTATTACCTTCCCAACTTCCCCACACCATACTCCACCACACCACACCACATGTGCCCTTTCCCTAGTTCATTTCTGCTTACTTTATTGGAGTCATTTAATATATCACTTCAACAGAAAAATCTTACTCTTTGTGCTGTAATAATATTCTGTAGTTCTCTATCATCCATTCTTAACTATTATTTTCCAATTATCTCCTTTAGCTTAGGTCCCTCCAATTTTACCACCACAAATACCTTAAGGGTAGAAAATACATTTTTTCACCTCGCTATACCAATTCTCTTTATCATAATACAATATGAAATATACTTAATTAGTGACATCATAATAAGTAAAATTTTTAAAAAATTTCTCTGGACACCTCATCTTTAGAGAGGACCATTTGCCATGGTTCACTGGCAAATAGATTTTTATTTCTTGGTTTGTTTGTGTGCTTGCTTGTTGTTTTATGGTAGCACTGTGTCCACCAGAATATGTTTACCTCACAGTGGCTAAAATACAAAATGTAACTTTGTAATTCCAATATTTTATCATTACTTTTAGCAAAAGTCTTAATCTGTATTGTGAAGTATTCCATACATATTATATGCAGATGTTCATCAACAGTTTTAAAAAATGTTAATGAAATTAAGACCTTTTGGGTTAACAAATATGGCCAAGATCATGAGTGGATCCCTAGTAGCAACAAGATTCACCAGTCTGGACATCTGGACAAGATCTTTGAGCTACAACAGAAATAATAGCCTCAGGAAACAGGCTATGTTATGTTTTCTTTTTCTAAGGTTGCAAAGTTCTATCTCCAGCTTTCAGGACTAAATCAAACTGAACATACTTCTGTAGGGTGATATCTGGGTTCTCAATTAATATAGCAGCAGTACATAGAGAGGAAAACAGAAACTTCCCTAACAAAGAGTTAAGACAAATCAACCACTGTCAAAAATCTGGGCTAGGCTTATTAGCATCCTTAGCCATTGAAGAGTAACTGGGACCTGACTTTCCCTCCCACCATTAGAAACAACAACAACAACAACAAACAGTAGAAAACTTGAAAAAAAATATAAAGAAACAATGGTTTTCATATACTGGGCAATAGGCAGTGCATGACTGAGAAAAAAGAAAATAAATGAGGCAAACCTTATGATCTCTCCAGCTTTGTGCCTGAAGGCACTTTCTGGAATATGATAAGAAGAAAGATAAGCAAAGTGGAAAATGACACTCTCAATAAGTTGAGGTGACAGGAGACTTAAAAGAGGTAAACACCTGCAATTTGAATTGATGAGAACTGGAAAGGAAGAAGAACAGAGAAAGAGCTCCAAAAATCTGGGAGAGTTATCCTTGAGTCTACTGGTGAACACTGAGCTAAACATGCATAAGGTGAACACCATAAAGCTGGTCATAAATGACTGAGGATCCATTAGCTGAGCAATGCCCATTACTCACACAGGGCCAGGAGATACACAGGACTGGGAGAGAGTTGAGTTCTAATAAGCCATATTAGAGAGCTTTTGTTGAACTCCTTGTACATTCAGTAGAAACCCCAGAAAGGTTGCACCTTAACAGGAGGGCTAACTAGAACTAGTGTTAAGAGTGCTCTTGGGATGCCTAAGTGGCTTGGCTCAGTTTGTTAAGTGTCTGATTTTTTATTTAGGCTAGGTCATGACCTCATGGTTCATGAATTTCAGCCTTGAGTTGGGCTCTGCATTGATAGTGTGGAACCTGGTTGGGATTCTCTCTCCTTCACTCTCTCTCTACACCTCACCTCCTTGTGTACATGAGCATATGCATGCTCTCGCTCTCTCTCTCTCTTTCTCTTTAAGAAAAAGAATGCCCTTGACCATCCCTGCCCAAGTTACCAAAAAAAAAAAAAAAAAAAAAAAAAGGGAGAGTTACAGAGTTACACTGAGAGACACCCGGGTGGCTCAGTCAACTGAGCGTCTAACTCTTGATTTTGGCTCAGGTCGTGATCCCAGGGTTGTGGGTCTGAGCCCTACCTTGGGCCCTGTGCTGAGCATGGAGACTGTTTGAGATTCTCTCTGTCCCTCCACCTCTCTCCCATGCTCATGCTCCCTCTCTCTAAAATAAAGAAAAATTGCATGGAAATTTTAGCACTGAAAAAGACAATACTTAAAATGAAAAAACTGGTTTGTTGGGCTTAATGGAGTTCAGACACTGCAGAAGAGAAGATCAGTGAACTCAAAGACATAGAAATCAATAGAAACTATCCCAACTGATACACAAAAAGCAAGTAAAGACTGAAAAAAAAATGAAGAGTTTCAGTGACCTGTGGTACAATATTAAAGAGTCTAAAACATGTGTAATTGTAGTTTGGACATAGAAAGCAACACTGGATTATTAATGACTAAAATTTCCCCCAAATTAAGAAACCATAAAACCACAAATCTAAGAACTCAGCAAACACAAGCAGAATAAACACACAAAAACTCATGTAATGCAACATCATAAGCAAGTTGCTAAAAATTAATAAGGACAAAATAGTTTAAAAAATTTTTTTAAATGTTTGTTTATTTTTGAGAGAGAGAGACAGAGACAATGTGAACAAGGGAGGGACAGAGAGAGGGAGACACAGGATCTGAAGCTGGCTGAGGCTCTGAGCTGTTAGCACAGAGCTGGATGCAGGGTTCCAACCCATGAACAATGAAATCATGACCTGAGCTGAAGTTGGACACTCAGCCAACTGAGCTACCCAGGTGCAATAAAGACAAAATCTTAAAAGCAGCCAGAGAATATGAAGCGTAATTACAGACTTCTCATCAGAAAAAAATTGCAATCCAGAAATGACGACATCTTTAAAGTGTTGAAAAATTGCTGTCAAACTAGAATTCAATATCCAGAGAAAATATCTGTTGAAAATTAAGGAAAAAGAAATGCTTTTTTAGACAAAGAGAGCTGAGAAAATTTATCAACAGTTCTACACAACAAGAAAAATAATGCTCAGATAAAAGGAAAATTAAATCTAGATAGAAATTAAATCTTAAAGGAATAAAAAGTGTTGGAAACAGTAATTATGTGGGTTTACTTAAATTTTTATATTTTAAAAATGTCTTCAAAAGAAAATTGGCTGCTTAAAGCAGAAATTAACTACATCTTACTGTGAGTTAAAAGAAAAGAAGGTGATTAATATTGGTTGAAATGTTATATAAAAATAATAAAATTTGTCTTTTCATATGTTTTATTTTCAAAGTGAGAATGTTTTCCCAATGTTACAATGAAAAAATATCATATGTAGAAGTAGATGTATGCTAGCAATCCCATGTGGGATGGAAGGGAAAGAATGGAAGAATAATGTAAGCTTTTTTCATTATGTATGAAATGGTATAAGTTTTAAAGGGAGATTGTGATCAAAGATGCATAGTGTAAAATTTACAGCCACATTCTAAAGATATAACAAAGAATTATAGCCAAAAAGTCCATAGAAAAGATAAAATGATATCATAAAAATAACCCAAAAGAAGGCAAGAAAATTAAAAGGCAACCTATAGAATGGAGAAGATATTTGCAAATGACATATCTGATAAAAGATTAGTATCCAAAATTTACAAAGAACTTATAAAACTCAACACTAAAAAAATGGGTAATCCAATTAAAAAATGGGCAGAAGACACAAATAGACATTTTTTTAAAGAAGACATACAGATGACCAACATATACATGAAAAGATGCTCAACATCACTCCTCATCAGGAAAATATAAATCAAAACTACAGTGAGATATCACCTCACACCTGTCAGTATGGCTAAATTCAACAATATAGAAAACAACAGATGCTGGCAAGGATGTGGATAAAAGGAAACCCTCTTGCAGTGTTGCTGGGAATGTAAACTGGTGTGGCCACTCTGGAAAATATTATGGAGTTTCCTTAAAAAGGCAAAATAGAACTACCCCTGCAGTCCAGCAATTTCACTCTAGGTATTTACTCAAAGAATAAGCAAATACTAATTTAAAGGGATAAATACACCTCAATGTGTATAGCAGCATTATCTACAATAGCCAAATTATGGAAACAGCCCTCCAGGAACAGATGAGTGGACAAAGAAGATGTGGTATATATGTACAATGGAATATTACCCAGCCATAAAAAGAATGAAATCTTGCCATCTGCAACAATGTGGATAAAGTTAGAGAGCAGTATGCTACATGAAATAAGTCAGTCAAAGACAGACAAATATCATATGATTTCACTCCTATGTGGAATTTATGAAACAAAAGAAAAAGCAAAGGGGACAGAGAGAGGGAGGCAAACCAAGACACAGACTATGAACTATAGAGAACAAACTGATAGTTACCAGAGGGGAGGGGTGTGGGAGGACAGGTGAATTAGGTGGCAGGGATTAAGGAGTGCACTTGTTATGATGAGACCGGGTGCTGTGTGGAAGTGCTGAATCACTGTGTTGTTACCCGAAACTAGTGTTACACTGTAGGTTAACTAACTGGAATTAAAAAAAAAAAACTTAAAAAAAATCAAAAGAAGGCAAGAAAATAAGGAAATGATGAAGCAGATAGGATAAAGAAGAAACAAAACTAAGGTGATAGAGTTAAATCCAGTTTTATCAATTTTAATATTAAATATTAATAGCCTAAACAGTTCAATTAAAAGACAGATATTATCAGTTTCTGGACAAAAAGCAGAACCAGAAACACACTTTAAATATAAATATAAATGTATAAATATATAGATAGGTTTAGAAAGAAGGTAAAGTAGTTATTATTGGTTGAAATGCTACATAAAATTGATAGTAGTTGATCTTTTTAAGGTCTATTTTATTTTCAAAGTAAAGTTATTTCCAATGTTTGTAATGAGAAAGTATAAACCACCATTATAATTGTTATAGTTAAACTACCTTCTCATTTTATAAACAAATTATCATTCACATAAATGAGGCATCATTTTTTTCTGTTTTCCTAAAATTAAAGAAATAGTAAGTATCTTAACAAGAGACTGCTAATTCTAGTAATAGAAGTGGTTGTTAAAAGACATGGATCTGTTTTTAGTCTGCAGTATTTTATAGAGGTGCTCTCCTGATATCCTGATCTTTAATTCATTGTTGTTCAACACCTTTTGAAGCTCTTGCCAGAGGAAACAATTATTTTTTGAAGAATTGACTGAAAGCTATATCATCTATTTCTTTCTTTATATACTATAAAATCTATCCCTGTAGTATGCCAGGTAACAGAAAGCACATACACCTGGACACATAATGTTAGCTCCATGTTTATGCTGTTAGTTATATTAAGTCACATTGTGGGTTATATAAAGGCATATAGCCTAGTTTGTCTGGGACAGTTCTGGATTCCACTTGTCCCATTGTAATTGTCATTAGTACCCTTTTCACTCTCAAAAGTGCCTGTTTGGACAATAAATTATATATGCTTATCCCAGTTATAGTTGACTTTGATTTTCCTCCTTCCTTTATTGTCAATTTTCCTTAGTGTGCATTCACTACTTTTAATGCAAGAAAAAGAACTATAAATACTATTTTAAAGAAGAAAAAAATCTTTCATACCATTTGTATATCCTCACAAAATACTGAATATTCCTCCAAATTTTTCATCCTTCCAGCAAAAATTACTGAATTACTTGAAATCATAGACTGTTAGAGTTAAGAGTTGTTTAGAAAACACTTTGTCCAATCACTTCATCAAATAGGTAAAGGACCTAACACTCGAAGGCTTCCATGACTGATCCATAGTCTTTCAGCCAGCCTGAGGCATTGAAGAGATTATCAGTCAAGACATGTTTATAAGGCTAATCATTAGCTCCCTGTGGCTATTTAAATATCAATTTAAAATAATTGAATCTAAAAAAAACTGAGTACTATTAAAGGTTTGTTATACATGTTAGCCACACTTCAGTGCTCAATAGTCACACATAGCTAGTGGCTACTATTGGACAGTCCTGATATGATGCTTCCTCTCCTAGGTAGCTTAAAGCAGTAAAAATTTCAAGCACCTAATAAGAGTAACTTTGAGGGACATAAATGTATATGTGACTCTCACCCTATAGGAGTCCAAAATATAGCTAACGAAGGGGAGACAATCATTGTATCAGTTAAAACTCCCATAGATATGAGAGAAAACTAGATTTAAATAAGGTTGATTTTAAAGTGAATTTATTGCTGGGTGGCTCAGTCAGTTGCTTGTCCCACTTTGGCTCAGGTCATGATCTCATGATTCATGGGTTCGAGCCCCACATCGGGCTCTGTGCTGGACAGCTCAGAGCCTAGAACCTGCTTCAGATTCTGTGTCTCCCTCTCTCCCTGCCCCATGCCCTACTTGCACTCTGTCTCTCTGTGTCTCTGAAAAACGAATAAATGTAAAAAAAAACACACTAAAAAAAAGGTGAATTTATTGCTACACATAACTGAGACATCTAAGAGTAGAACTCAGTTTAGGCCCATGTGGTGGACTTATTTAAAAACCAATTTTTCATGTCTCTCTGCATCCACGCTCTTCCCAAGGAGACTTCCATCAGGACACAGAGTCTTTTCCCTCCCACTTAATCTGGGTTTCCCTGTGACCTGCCAATAACATTTGGCAGAAGTAATGGTCCTCATACAAGAGTAAACAGTCCTTGTACACTCTCTGTTCCCTCTCCTAAATCACTATTATAGTCATGTGCGCAAGCATGGACTCTCCTGTCAGACAATGAAAGATCAGTTGTCATTCTCTTTAGTCCCAACCTACAGACAACTCACCACCATGTATGTAAATGAAGCCCTGATAGACCAGTCAGTCCCTAGATGACCACATACGTATAAGTAAGCCTAGTCAAAATGAACTGGCCTGTCCAGATCCACATATCTACTCACTTCCTGCATAGACCCCTGAGCAGATATAATACTTATTGTTTGGGGCGCCTGGGTAGCTTAGTTGGGTAAGCATCCGATTTGGGCTCAGGTCATGATCTCACAGTTTGTGGGTTCAAGCCCTGCATCAGGCTCTGTGCTGACAGCTCAGAACCTGGACCCTGCTTCAGATTCTGTGTCTTCGTCTCTCTCTGTCCCTCCCTCTCTCATGCTCTGTCTCTCTCTGTCTCAAAATGAAATAAAACATTAAAAAAAATTTAAAGTACTTATTATTTTAAGCCACTAAGCTTGTTTGTTTTTGTTTGCTTTACACACAGAAGCAGATAACTGATGCAGAACAAGTGAAAACTTTGAGCACAGAACTTTAAATGATTACATTAAAATCTGCCTTTTCTATAACTCTTAGCTCTGTTTCTTCTGTGTTGGTCCCATTCTCAGAGAAGACCTTTATCAGGTGTGTGAAGATGATTCTGGCCTGTATTCTTGTAGTTTTATATCCAGTGAAAATAAGTAAGCCTCTTCTTCTGTATCTCCTACAAAAGTGTTGAGATTCACTCTGGATAGCTTGGGTCATATGCCCAACCTTGAACTAATTGCTGTGGTTATTGTAATTTGATGTGAGAATTAAATGAAAAAGTGCATGTCAAATCCTTAGCATTGCCTGGTATAACTAAAATGATAGCTAGTATTAAAAATAACACTCAGCAATTCAGTCAATATTTCTCATATTCCTACGTGCCATGATCTTCAGTAGGTTCTTTCAAATATGTTACTTTTGGCTCCTCAAAAGAGGTGTTTTTAACAAAATAAGGCACTTTACAGTGAATTTTCTTATTTCATCAGTTGACTGATTGGTGGTTTAATTCAGACATTTTGAGATAATATTTTCAAACCCAAGTAGCAGAACACTAAATTCAATTGGCTTCAACAATAAATAGACCATACTGGTTCAGGAACTAAAAAGCCCAGAGTTAGAATATATTGATTAAAGATAAGACCTTACTTTATTTTAATGTTCACAGCTTTGTCTGTCTCTATGTGTTGACTCTTTCCTCAGGCTGTTTTTCCTCATGGTAGCAAAACAGCTGTAGCAATTCCAGGTCATATAGCTGCACACCACATCCCTTCAGAAGGGAAGTTTTCTTTCTAAAACCATTGCATGCAAGTTCTGTTTTTCACTCTGGTTGGATCTACTAGGGCCACACACCTATCCTTAAACTATCACTGTGAGCCAGAGATTTCAAATGCTTAAAGTACCATAGCAGGAGGTAAGGTTGATTCTACTTAAAATGCCTGGCAAATTCACAGCACGGAGTTATGGAATATGTTTGAAAAAGGACAACAATGTCTACTATACAGTTAACAACAACAACAACAACAACAACAGTTAAATTTGAGAGTTTTTGGGGCACCTGGGTGGCTCAGTTGGTTAAGTGGCCGACTTCAGCTCAGGTCATGATCTCACGGTTCCTGGATTTGATCCCCGCCTCGGGCTCTGTGCTGACAGCTAGCTCAGAGCCTGGAGCCTGCTTTGGATTCTGTGTCCCCCCCCTCTCTCTGACCCTCTCCTGCTCTCTCTCTCTCTCAAAAATAAATAAAAATTAAGAAAACAATTAAAAATTTTTTGAGAGTTATTTAAACTACTGTTGCAATGAGAAATCTTGCTCATACCTACTATAGTTTTTCAAATGGACCAGCTACCTTAAAACTTGCTACTTCAGGCAAGATTCTTGTTCACAGGTGACAGAAAATTCAAACTCTTAAACAGTGAAAGGGAATACATTGACTCATGAAAGTGAAAAGTACAGAGATAGAAAAGGTCAGACAGAATTGGATTCAGGTACTCAAGGTTTATCAGGAGGCCCCAGCCTTTCTCTTGGTCAGGTGTGCTCTCTCTATGCTGGCTTTATTGAGAGGGAGACCCCTTGTGACCCAGAGGAAAGAGGGCTTCTCTTTTCCTAGGAGTTCCAGCAAAAATCCCAAAGTGATGGTGATTTGGCCAAGTTTGGATCACATTGCCATTCCTGAGCTAATCACATTTAGTGTGAGGGTTGTATGATCGGTTACATCCATTGCCCAGTGCTAGGTTGCCTGCATAACTGATTGTTGCTTCTAGAAGAAAGAAAATTCCAGGCAAAGTCAAGGAAAAACAAAGAAGCTAGTCTATTTGTCTAGCCAGTTTATCCCTTTATTTGCTTAAACAAGAAGTATTTATTGAGAGCCTACGGTAGACCTGAATTTGTGTTAGACCTAGGGAATTGAAGAGGGAACGAGAGGGAATACAAGGCAGTCCTTACTGTAAGATGTGCTAAGTGTCATGAGAGGCAAGGCATGGGGTGCCATGGTTGATTCATCTTGCCTAGGAAACAAAAGGAGACTTTGCACTATCTCTCTACTTTCAAATGGGAAAAAAGAAAAAAAGAAAACCACTATTATCTCCCTCTGATCTCTCAAACTTAGCTCTTTGCCCTTTGAAGCACAAACCTGAATTACTTGATATTTACATTGAATAGTTCCTTAGCAACCATCTCATATATGGAGAATGGTATAAAATTGCTTTAATAGGGCTGAAAATTAAACAAATCTTAGCTCTATCAAAATATTATATAAACATATATCCAAAGACTTTTAGAAGTTTTAGTGTGGAATTAAATGTATAGTCACCAAACATCATTTCAAACAGCCAACGATGTGTCACTGACTATATTTTTCAAAATAATAAAAAAGAACTCAACTTATGCTAGCAAATATTTATGAAAATTGCTTACTGAACATATTGTAATGGGCCATCACCCCCAGTACAGAGTAGCAGTTGGAAAGAAGGTTGTTAGGGATCTGTGGCTAGACAGGCCTCCGAGCTAGAATGGTGGCTGGTCTGGAAAGATTGGGATGATAAACTACAGAGTCAGGAAAAAGGAGAAGGTGTGATTGTCGAAGGCAGCCACACTAAGGGACAGAAGAAGGAATGAGTTTATTGATTTTGTTCCAGATGGTGTTGACCTCTGACCCCACTTTGTGTTCTTGCAGGGAATGGAAAACTGTTGACTTGTAAGTAGACAATAGGAAGAATCACATTTCTGGCTCTCAAAGTGCTGGTTTGGGGCAAAGTTTGAAAGGCTGCATGAGGATTACAGGGTGATCTTTTGCTGGCATTCTAAGAAGATGCTCTAATAAAAACAAATAAAAATCATCCTTAAAAGGGGAGGAAGTTCTAGTACATGATACAACGTAGGTAAACCTTGAAAACTTTATGCTAAGTGAAAGAAGCTTGACACTGAAGATCAATATTGCATGATTCCACTTAAGTGAGAGATCTAGAATAAACAAATTCATAGAGACAGAAAGTGGGTGGAGTAGTGGTACCAGAAGTTGAGGGATGGGGTAACGGGGAGTTACTGTTTAATGGGTAGAGTTCAGTTTGGGATGGTGGGCAAGTCTGGTGGTAGATTGTGGTAATATTTGCACAAATGGGGATGCACTAAATGCCACTGAGTCCTACATTTAAAAGTGTTTAAATTGACACATTTAATGTTAATGTATATTGTATCACAATAAAAAAGACCACATATAAGTATTTACTCATTCCTTTAACATTAACGAACAGGTATTAGAGTTGCCAGATAAAATACGAAATTTAGATTTTATAAAACAATGAACATGTAAATACGTACCATGCAATACAGTGTTTGGGGCCTACTTAAAAAATTATTTCTTGTTTATCTGAAATGTGACATGTTTATACCAAAAAAGTTAATTGTTTACCTGAAATCCAAATTTTACTAGGAATCTTATAGTTTTATTTACCAAATATAGCAAAACTACCTACTATACAACAGATATTGTGCTAAGTACTGAATGTAACGAAGTATAATATATGATTCTGGCCTTTGGGGGTGTTCTTGAGTTATGGTAATTCTTAGGTATATTGACAATGTGAAGTCTACCTTCATGTATAACTTACTAAACATAACAGTGATATAACTTTAAAAGAAGTCTCTGAGGGGTGCATGGGTGGCTCAGTTGATTGAGTGTCCTATTTCAGCTCAGGCCATGATCACGAGGTTTGCGAATTTGAGCCTCATATCTGACTCTCTGCTGTCAGAACAGAGGCCATTTTGGATCCTCTGTCCCCTTCTCTCTCTGCCCCTCCCCCGCCTGCACTTGCACATGTGTGCGCTCTCTCTCAAAAATAAATAAACATTAAAAAAATAAGAAGGCTATGAGTTATAATTTCTAAATGATTAGGAAAAGGAAAGCCTAATGCTAAAAATAAGAAAACAAGAAAAAACCTATGAATTCATTGCCAGTTTTATAGTAGTTTGCTGGTAATTTATATGTAGTGTTGGCATAGTGTCACACAGTGTAAATTTTTATTCTTCTCATTTGAAAGAACACAACTAAAGGGAAAGATTTTTAACCTTGTTTTTTAAGAGAATAATACATCTCTATTAGATACTACAGTAGTGATGTTTTACCCTATTTTTAGTACTTTTTAATTTATATTATATATATATGTACATGTATATACATATGTGCATATATATATATATATATATATATCTTATTTTTGAAAGAACAAACACCACTTTCCTTCACTCATTATTGCAATATACCACTAATATCTCTCCCACTTAAAATTTCTACTTCCTGCAATCTATCAGTGATGGGCTAATCTTCCTACTACATACTGTGATACTGTTATTTCCTGTCCAAAAGTCTTCAATAGCTCCTCTCTACTTTAGAACAGTATCTGAAGTCTATGGCTTAGATTTCAAATTCCTCCAAAAGTCACTCCTTTCCTTACCTCATATTTCTTTTCCCATCTTATTTCACTCCTCTTATGAATTCTATCTTCGAGATATTGAACTATTTTGTCCTTCAATATGTTTCTGTCTTTTGACTTCTGCCAAAAATGTATCCCAGCTCATTTTTCTCCTTGAAATCTTTCCCATCTTTTAACATAGCGGCTCTCAAGTGGTTTTTGGTTTTTGTTTTGTTTTCTTGAGACTCACTGTAAGAACTGTATTTTATATCACAACTAATACAAGCACATACATGTACTTAAAAATAAAATGCAACACAATTTTCATGAAAGCACATTTTTCCTTACTTTGAGTGGTACAGAAGTCTTTTTATTGTATTGCATTTTGTTCTCTCCCATTCTATTTCATTAAAAGAAAATGCTAGTGGTATCCCATCAGATTGAGTCTTGACCCAATTACGGGTTACTATTCTTCAATTGAAAACATTGCTTTAATGCTTATCTGAAATGTTCCTTCCTATATGAAGACTGTTATCCCCCTAATCACAAATAGCCTTGCCTTTCTCTAAACTCTGATAAGAGCTTTCTAGTATTGATGCACTTATTAACACAAGACCTGAGGTTATAGTATTTTTGTGTATTTTATACCTTCTTGTAAGACTGTGAACTTTAGAGTAACATTGATGTCTTATTTATTGGTGTCCTCTTTGGCACCTAAGACGTAGTAGAGTCTCACTGGAAGTTAGTCAAATGAAGGAAACCTGATATTGGTCATGATGATACGCCTCATTCAATCTACCCCAAAAGATTTCTTTGTCTCTTCTTTAGCTGTATCTGACTTAAGGATTTATGAAGAGATGATTCATTGAGGTGTTCTCTATTATCTATAACCAATTTATGATGTTCTTGAGTAATTCATCCAGACATCACCAATTCTTATAAAACTCCTATATGGGGTCACATTTCCATGTTGGTTCCTTATAAAGGGCAGGAATTTTTATAGTACTTCTGATTCTGATCTGATGCCAGGTGAGACTGGGAAATCCAATTCTAGTTTTATTGTATATACGAGGAGTCCTGTTATTGTAGCATCTTCTATCTCTCTTATTGGACCAAAATAATAAAAGGTATGGTAATAATGGGGAAAAATGAGAAGAGAAACAAACCACTTGAGTAGAAAGTAACATTTTTCAGAAACGCAGTACTTAGTAACATGAAAACAGTCAAAGGGGGAAATCCTTTCAATATTGTTTTTAAAAAAAAACTTCAAAGAGGATACCCAAGTCATGCAACTGTTTTTTAACATGAAAATCTTCAAAGAATACATTTCCCATGCAATGCTTAAAATTCTCAAAGGGGGCTCCCTCTGGAGTAAAACTCTTTGAAGGTGAAATCTCTTCAATCATATGAGTTTTTTCAAAGAGAAAACCTTTTCCAAATTTTCTTTAAGCCAGGAACATTCTTTAAGGAGGAATTATTTCAGAAATAGAAAAACTGCCTTTCCAGTGATATGTGCACTTTTAGATTCCTCCCAGTGAAATGCTAAAAATAACAAAAATAAAATATTACCAATAATATATACAACATTACGTTTAGCAACAGAAAGAAAATTCTGGTCTGTACTGACCACAATATACTTTATTTCAATGTAAAACATGTAAAGACCTTGACTTAAGGTTGTTAGATACATAGATCAAATTAAAATAAGGAAAACTCAAATATTTTTTCTAGACTATTCCTTTTGGTTAAAAAAGAAAGCAAGAAGAAACTTATTATATGTGGCTTAACTTATTTTCTAGCTTTTATATTCCATGTAATCTTTGATGAGACCTTTTCTTAGTTTTTCCTTAAGCACCTGTTAAAAAGCTAATTTTTTAGATCACCATGACCCCTAAAGGAAAAATTGCAGCTATATTGGGTCTGATCCATTGTTCTGAAAGCCTAATATTCTGTCATTGATACCAAGAGATGTGCTTTTGTGACTTGGCTGTTTAGTCATTTATTTATTAATTTAACAAATATTTATTACAGTTACTATGTGTCAAGTATTGCATCCTATTTCGTGCCTCATGACATTAATATAAGTACTTGGTATATGCCACCAAGTAGTCTCTTATTTCCTTTTCCAGCAGCTGCTGGGATCAGTAACTAGAAACTCTAAAACAGGAAAAGGTGTTTTCACCCAATCATTTAATTTAGGCCTTGACCTCCACTCCAGACTAAGCTTCCAGTTCACTTTGTACATCTAGATTATGTGTTACATTGTTCTGGTACAGCTATCTTGGTATTTCTAGGCTTAGCACAACCAGAAACTAATATCTATTTTGACATCTGTTGCATGTGATACAAAATGCTCCCATTGCTTTGTAAGATTGCAATACTATTTGGAATATTAAAAATTAACAGACAAATATATTTCACTTATGTGCTGTTCTTTCCCCAAATCTATAACCTTAGTCTAATCATGACCCAATAGATAATAGCCAAGTTCAGGGACATTCTGTAGAATACCTGACCACAAATGTTCAAAAATGTCTGTCAGTCGAGATTATGAAAAATGATGAAAGATTGAGAAATTGTCACATGTCAGAGCACACTAAGAAGACATTATAATTAAAGGTAATATGGATCCTGGAATTAAGAATTAATTAAGAAAAAAGGATAATGGAAAAAGGGGTAAAATATAAATATACACTGTAACTTAATTAATAGTGTACCAATGTTAATTTTGCAGTGTTGGCAAAAAGTACCATTGTTTTGTAAGGTGCCACCTTTGGGGAAAACTGGATAAAGTGTATGTGGGAACGATCTGTACTACCTTAACAACTCTTTTGTAAATCTAAAATTATTTCATAGTAAATAATTGAAAAATATATTAGTGTAGCAGAGGAGCATGGGGAAGGAGCAATTCTAGAAATGTTTGAGCTCTGAGGTGCTTGGGTAGCTCAAGTCAGTTAAGCACCTGAGTCTTGATCTTGGCTCAGGTCATGATCTCATGGTTTGTGGGATCCAGCCCTGTGTTGGGTTCTGCTCTGACAATGCAGAGCCTGCCTGGGATTTTCTTTCTTCCTCTCTACCCGTCCCTAACTTGTGCTCCCTCTATTTCTCTCTCAAAATAAATGAAGAAATATTTAAAAAATAAAAATAAAAACTAAATGTTTAAGTTGTGAGAAATGCCACCCTCAGTCATTCTCTGTCCTGGGAATTTCATAAACTTGTGTCTGGACACCATAGACAAATAAATTACATTCTCATTCTTGTCCTTGAAACTCACACCTGATTAGAAGAATTTGCAGGACATCTGACAACCCAAAGCCTGAGCCACATCTAGGCTTAGCACAACCAGAAACTAATATCAATTAGTTAATATCACATAATACATGTGGCCTAAGGATAGCTTTCCAATGTAGTATCTCTACATTGGGAGGAAAAGTTTTTTTTCTATTAGTTCTACTTCCAAATAATCAGTCAATTAATTCAACATGTATCCATTGATGCTGAAAAGTTCTCAGTCAGTGAACTGGGTGCTAGATTTACAAGCCCTGATTAAACTTGGTTCTTACTCTCAAAGGTCTAAAAATCTCCCAAGGGTGGAGATTTATTTATTCAATCCAGTTATTTTTGAGTGCCTATTCTTTGCTTGTCATTATTCTTGGTGCATGGTCACATAAGCTAACAAAATCTGCAAAGACACCTGCCTCTGAGGGGTTTATATTCTCTCAGGGGTGGTTTTGGGGGAGACAACCAATTTACAATGAGTAAAATATATTAATAAATGATGAATCTTCTGATTTAAACCAGGGTTTGTCTTTGCCAGCAGCCTTTGGAGGGAGATGCAGCTAACCTGTGTCCTAACGTCCCCCTCACCTGCTATGTCTCATTTTCACTCATACATGGCCAGGAAGAGGTATTCAGTGGGCACATTATGATATGGTCACGATTACATGCAGAAAGCTGGGTCTCTCTGAACTCATAAGTAGAGGAAAAATCTTGTGAGGCAAGGTAGGTTTGCAAGGCCTCCCACCTGCGTCTTCACCCACTCACCCCCCACTTAATTTCTGCGTGAGCACTGACCCCCAAGGTGCCTCACTGACTGATATCAGGAGTGACTAGTCTTCTTACGTTAAAAATATGTGAATTGTACCTGTGAAAAAACTTGTTATAGGAGTTTCTTCTTTTGTGATTATAGGAGCAAATGTTAGATTTCCTAAGAAAACCTGTTTTCCTTCCCTAGGGACACAGGCTATTGACCCCTGCTCACAAAGACCTAACTCTTGCCTTTGCTATGCTAAAAACTTTGCCTTGATTTTGAATGCTAAAGATCCCTTCCTATTCCATGTGATAAACATCTAGTAACCTACTTCAGTCTCTATTGGTAAAGATTATGCATGAGTTTACCAATCTATGTTCTGGGAAATTTTTACATACCAACGAATCTGTTATCAGAAATCATTGTCTAAGGCAATTGCCACTACTGTTTTGTACCCCATACATTTTTTCAATAAATAAAGCTGACTCTCTGGTCAGGGGAGTGTTGCCTGCCTGGTGATCAGAAAGAAAGCTGAGGCTCCCTTTCCTGACACTGTCCATTCTTCAGAGGAACCCTGGACCTGCTGGAGCTGGATTCCAGCAATTACATATACTCCAAAGGGCATTCCTGCTGGAACAAGGGAGCTCAGCTTTGTATTTGAGAAGTGGAATCTGTGATGTGTCTGGGACTTAGCAATTAGTTTCCTTGGTGGGTCTTTGTAGTGGCTTCCTTGATAGGCCAGCAAACCCCATACTCATTCTAAGCAGCACTAGGCAAGGTAGGTTCTCTCCATTTGTTCATATCTTCTTCCAAAATTCTCAGCACTATTTTACTCTTTCCCTAGTTGTCTTACAGATGTCTTAGTAGTGTTCTGTGATAGAATCAAAGAATTTTTCTTTGATAGTCTTGCATTTTTGTAAGTATCCCATTATAATAACTTCAAGTAATGTGTTTTTTCTGTTCTGTCAAGCAATTCAACTATTTATATATTGTAGTTTTTATGTTATATTGTAATGTTTTTACAGGTTATACAACTTATTACTCTCCTCTTCCAGGCAGTCTTTCAAAATTATTTTCATGTTTATGATAAGAAAATAACAATAAAACAATTCAATGAAACATGCTTGATATAAAATTATGTAATAAAAAGAAGAATTGTCACATTGGCTAGACAAAGCACATCTGAAGCACTGCTGCCAGCCTAGTGAAAATTAAATTGTATTAAAATGCAGTTTTTAAAATCAATTATCATAAGCATATATCTGATAGCTCCTTAGACATAAGAAATACATAAATTACTAATTTTTTAAAGAAAAGGATCATAGCTTGACTAGTTTAATTTTTTGTAACCTCTACCAAAATAGGGTCATTTTATAAGATCTTTTAAGATAAACTTTGCTTTGAATTGCACTAATGAAGTATAACTAACCATTAAATTTTTAAAAACTACATCTTAAACTCTCTTAATAAAATAATCCTTTTTGTGCCCAGAGACATAATGGCAACATCCACTGGATCTGGTTGTGTCCAACAGCCATTTTGTTCAGTAACCTGAACTCACTTTGGAAGTGTTTTAATTGAAATAGCAATTGAAGGTCTAAGCAGGGCAACAGTGGGGCAAAGGAGAAGTAGACCACGTTTCTCTGTCTCATTCCCATTCTACATATGCAACCCAAAGTCCTAACATACATACACAAACTTAGTTAAATACTTATTTTGGGGGTTGTCTTGCCCTTCTGCACTTCCCATTGTAAATAAAAGCTCCAATGGTTGAAACCTATACATATTTTAATGGTTAATTCTAATACATTATCAGTATGGGATAGAATAAGAATTCTCTAAGAGCCTGCATGATCCTCACACCCTAGAGAGGATCTTAAAGAGAAAAAAAAATCAATAAAATTTTATCTAAATTGAATCAATCAGTCTGTTACCATGGTCCAAGAAACAGATGATATGGTAGGATTGGAAATCTGAGAGATATATTAGGGAAAATCTATAAAAGATAAAGAGTACAGAGCCAAACAAAGTGGGAAGAGCATTCAAAATGCCTTGTAGGTTTGATACCTGTGAGAGAGAGGAGGAAGGAAGAATCAAGAAGAAGAGTCTCAGACCAAAGCTCAGCTGTAAGAAAGTACAGCTAATAGAGAGCTCTTGAGCCAAAGCCATTTATTAAAGTAGTGCCAAGTCTTTTAGACTGAGCATATTTCCTTCACTGTATTCAGTCTTTGTCTGGAAGCCTGGCCTTGGTGTGACTGGCCCAGGCATAGGGTAGATCTACAGGAGCATCAAAAGCTGAGGCCTTCCGTAAATTTTGCTCCTCATAGCAAGAGATTTGAACAGCACACTTTCAGGACCACATCAGTAAAACTCTCTCATAGAATATTTCAAAAATAAATGTATTCATTTACATACCCATAAACTTACAGAGAGCACTATTTCATGATGTTCTCACATAAACATTTCTCACTAAACCTACTTTAAATGTATTCCTGACTTATACTTTAATGTTTTATTTAGTTATTTTTTTTGTGAGATAGAGAGAGAAAGAGAGAGAGAGAGACAGCGTGAGCAAGGGAGGGTCAGAGAGAGAGGGAGACACAGAATCTGAAGATAGGCTTCAGTCTCTAAGCTAGCTGTCAGCACAGAGCCTGATGTGGGGCTCGAACCCACAAACATGAGACCATGACCTGAGCCGAAGCCTGACACTCAACTGACTGAGCCACCCCAGCACCCCACTTTAAGGACAAATTAATAATTTAAAATAGTGGTGCTGGTGGGGGAAGAAAAGATTGTTCAAGAAATACATCCAGTAAAAATTTATCTTATAAATCTGTACTTAAATCTTTTAAGCATTCATGTAGAAGGAATGAAATACAGATACTCATTTTCTCCTTCACCAAGTGACATTTCCAATGTTTTTGAATTGAAGTCTTGTGAAATAAAAAAGTTGAGCCATGTTTGTCTTTTAGTTCCTGGTTTTATAAGATTTGTTCATTGAATCATTCAACGAAGATTAGTGACTACCTACTAAATGTCATAATTGTTTGCCAAGTATTTCACTTTCCCTTATTTATGTATCAGGAAATATCATGAATTTGGCCTGGTTATGGAATATATGGACCAAGTTGAATTAACGAAGGGTCCAAATTATTTACTTATTTACAAGGTTACAATTACAGGAATGAGAAACTTGACTGGTAGATAACCTGAAAGACAATTGAAGACAAAAATTTAACTCAAAAACTGGAAAGATCACTTAGTAAAAAAGAAACCAAATGTCTGCATGTAAGTCTTTCCTCAAAAGAATTAAACAAAAATTTATGATTTTAGGATATATTTTTTGGACGATCTCTTTTTGTCCCACTGATCTGCTGAACTACGTCACTGATTTATTATGAAAATATGTCAGGAATAAATTCAAGGTGGTTTAGTGAGATTTTTTAATGCAGGAACATCATCAAAATAGTGCATTGCATATATGTAGATTTATTATGATATACACACATATACATACATATATATGTGTATAAATATATATAATATGTATGTGTATACACACACACATATATACAACTATATGTCTATCTTCTTCTCTCTTATCTGTCTATATAGCTAGATATCTAGCTATTTTCTACCTAACTATTCATCTACCATCTATCTATATGGATTTGCAGGTTGGGAGGTTCCAGGAAGGCAGGACAAGACCACAACAGTCATCCAACTAGGTTTGCATGAGGACTTACTTTATTTCTTGGCCTAGAAATGGAGAAAGAAGATACAAAAGAGAAACAAAGAAACATCAGGAGAAAAATGGCCTACTTCTCAGTTAGTTTGTTGTTGTTTCTGCCTATAGTTTTACCAGCTGATTCATTTAAAATGCTTCTAAAATGAATTAAGATTGTTGAACATGCTGGCCAATCAACCAAATCTCTAAACCTAAAATTACTGTTCTTTTTAGCTGTATCTAAATAATAAAATAATTTTAGTGGTTATCTATACTTCATTTGTGAAATTCAAATCAATGTTTATCTCAAAAGACTATAATATTTCTCCTTTTAAATCAAAGAAAAGTCACTGTACAATAATTTTTTGGTTAAAAGTAATATTTATTATGATTAAAAATCTTTTAAATATATGCTAAGAAGTTCATTTGAGAACTGTTGTTACTTTAGTCAACCTCTACCAGACCATGTTGTGTCCAATGTGATAATTTATTTTTAATGTTCCAAATGATAGTGCTACTTAACAGAACAAAGTAAGCATTTCCTATCAAATGCTCTACAAAAAATGCTATACATATTCTATTCACACAAAAGATGAATGTTATGTTTCATATGTTATGTGTACGATGAGATAATGAATAAACAAAGCTTTCCCTTTTTGAGAATAATTTACCATGCAGCTTCTTTAGTGTCTGATTATAGTGAGATGATAAAGAATGGCTTGGTTATATATTACTCTATTAATTTAGTTTAATTGGCAGCTTGACTTGTAAAGTTTTTATTGGCCTTTTTATACTTGAGAAACAAATACAGGTAAAGTGTGGTTGGAATAATAATTTCCCCAAATGTATTTCTGAATGAAATCAGTAGTGCTCAATAGAAAGAAATGATTTCATCTATGTGTATGTGGCAGTTTAGATAACTGTTCAGCCAGTATTTACCCCTGTCCCCTGCCCCAGGAGAAATATATTTTCTGTCCTATTGATGTTGAGACTGGGCATATGATATGCTTTGCCCAGTGGCATAAAGGTTGAAGTGAATGTGTAAACTTTGAACTTAGGCCTCAAAAGGTGGCATGTGTTTTCATGTATCCTTGTAGAAACTTCCAACTTTTACCGTGAGAAAAGCATTTTTTAGAAAACTGATGCCTGGATCAGCCTCGATTCCTGAATAGGACTATGGAGCTGAGTCATTGCAGAAGATCTAAAAGCTAAAGAAGTTGTCATAGCTGACATGTAAGCAAAATATTAATAATAATAGTAAGAGCTTATTGCTGAGTGTCATTGAGAGATTTCATTGTTTTATCCAGCAAAAACTAGTGTGTTTGTTTAAATACATTTTACATTTTATTTATTCATCATTGTTTGTCTTCAATTCCTTGCCCTTTAGTTGAACTAAGGAATGGTTATAATTCATAGTAAAGATTAATTTACACATTGCATAGAGTTCATTCTTTTAAGATACGTGCTTTTACTTTATATTAACACTTCATTATTTTTCAGCCAGATGACATGAAGACTAATTTCTCTAGGCCCTATTTTACCTATTGTGTCACCTTGATATCAAGAATTTCATAGTGTTCATATAACTACTTTCTATAAAAATGATAAAAATTGGTTGCTCTGGAGATTACCATTATATCTCTAAGTGATATGCATGTGCAGTGCTGGTTGATGTAGACAATATTGACTGAATTAGTGTTGCAAGTAGAAACTGAACATAGTTACAATATCTTCTAATTCCCCCTCTCCCTTCCTCTGCCATTCTGTGGCTATTATTATAATTATAATTTTAAATATCTAGAGTTCCAAATCTTATTTCATCAATTTTAGTCAGAATCTATTGAGTTCTCTTTATATGTAATATGAGAAGTTAGCTTCCTTATATGTTCCTCTACCTCATGTCATGCCATCTTCCAATTTCTTAAAAAAAATTTTATGTGTATTTATTTTTGAGAGAGAGAGAGCGAGAAAGAGGGAGAGAGAGACAGGCAGAGCCCAAGTGGGGGAGGGACGGAGAGAGAGAGGAAGCTTGCCGAAGCAAGCTCCAGGCTCCAAGCTGTCAGCACAGAATCTGACATGGGGTTCAAACTCATGAACCACAAGATCATGACCTGAGCCAAAGTCATATTCTTGATTGAGCCACCCAGGCACCCCGCCTTCTTCTAATTTCTGTCGTTTTTATAAATTTCTTTCACATGTTAACTTCTAAGATGATAATTCTATGATATATTCAAAGCTTTTGTGATCTTTGACAATAAGTTGATTTAAATATAATAAGCTAAAAAAGTATTTACAATAATTATAAAACATCATTCACTGATATCTAAATTGAGTGATTTACCTGTAGGGAAGAAAATATAATTATAGGTGATTAAAACTGTGCTGCTCAACATTGAATGTTTTAAAATTAAGTGGAAAAATTTTTTTTCTTTCAGAACATAGATTACTAAAAATCATGCCACATTTTTAATTCTCATTCTAGAACTGTGGTTTTCTTTTATAGCTTTTTGTGTTTCCCTCAGTTTCTAATTGCCTTTACTTTTTTTTACTGTCAGAATAAATTCATGTTTTTCAGTCATATTTTTGTGAAAGAAACGTACTATCTTTTTGAAGTAATGCTTTACAGAGCCCTTTTCACTTCTGTTTTAATTTGGACCAGTAGTTTCTAGTCTTACTGGATAGATATTATCTATCAATAAAAGTTAGAAAATTACTCAGTAGTTATACAGGAAGTAATTACTTCTTACTTTTATATTCTGTATTAATTCCCTAGCTCCTGAAAGCACATTTATAACTCTCTCTCTCTCTCTTTCTCTCTCTCTCTCTCTCTCTCTCTCTCTCTCTCTCTCTCTCTATATATATATATATATATATATATGATTGTTTTGTTTTGTAAAATATATTTTTTAGTACTTTTATAAATACATCTGTGGGCATATATTTTTGGGTTCTTGTATGTTTCCAGTCCTGGACTAGATTTAGAATTATAGTTTCCAATTTTAGATTTTGTCAGGACCTCCTCTATTATTTTCTAATATCCAAAGCTATTGACACAATTCAGATTCTCACTTCTTTGTAGGGCACTTTTCAGATATTAGAATTTTCTCTTAATATTTGGAAGTTTTATATTTCATGAGTTTTCTTCCATGTATGTTTTAAAAACATTTTCTCTTACTAAAACTCAAGCCCTTTCATATAGACTCATGTCTCAATTTAGTCTATTATTGTTTAATTAAGACACTTTTCCAGTTGTCTTCCATTAATAATGTATCTTTTCTTTCATTTTCCTTCATTCTTTCTTTCTTTTCCTCTCTTCCCTTTCTCCCTGCTTTCTTTTCTTGCTCTCATTCTCTTTTGTGAGCTCTTAATAGTTGGATATTAGACCTCATAGATTCAATTTATCATGTTTATTAGCTACTTTTTTAGTCATATTTTTAATCTATTTATCTTTATGAATTATGTTTCTTGAAATTTCTTTACCTTTATTTTTTATACTATTGATTGGTCTTCTATGGTGTTCATTTTATTCTTCAGACCTACTATTAAAAAGTTTTGGGGGCACCTGGGTGGCTCAGTCAGTTCGGCTCAGGTCATGATCTCGCAGCTGGTGATTTCCAGCCCCTTGTCGGGCTCTGTGCTGACAGCTCAGAGCCTGGAACTGGCTTTGGATTCTGTTTCCCTCTCTCTGCCTCTTCCCCACTCATGCTCAGTCTCTCTCTCTCAAAAATAAATAAACATAAAAAATTTTAAATGTTTTAGCAACAATATTTTACATTTCTAACTTACCTTTATTTCAAAACATTCTAATCATGTCTTACGGGTACAAGAGCTTCTTGAATCCTTTAAAGGATATTTTATAATTTTACTAGCATCCTAAATTAATTTTGTTTCCCATAGTGTTAATTGTTCTGTTTTCTTCTTTAGTTCTTTTTTGTGTGTTGTATATTTATTTCAAGTCTTGCTTTTTTCAGTTATAATTTCTATTAAAGAACAGAGAACAAAGTTGATTAACAGGGCAATGACATGGGTTTGTTATATAAAGACAGTAGAGAAGTGTGTTGACCATGGAGAAAGACTTCTAGATTTAAAGCTCTTACTAAGTAACTCAAAAACTGTAAGGGCTTGGGCTGGTCCCTTTACCGTTTCTGTACATCATCTGTAAAATGGAAAGAAAGATAATTGAACCTATCTCATGGAGTAGTTACAAGAGTTAAATAAATTAATATATTTACAGCATGTATAACAGTGCCTAGGACACGGCAAGTATTATACAAATGTTAACTCTAATTACAATCCAGCAGGTCTATATACAAACATTTTCCCCCTGAATTGGCTCACTGATCTCTGGCTCAGTGTAAACAATCATGGCCTGCAGATGAGCAGACTTCAATTCAGGGGAACGGCGGCTGAGGAGCAGGCAGTCTAGAGACATATGTGCAGGAATGAACAGTCACGCTTCACTTAAGATATTTTCTACAGGCAGAGTTTCCTTCCCTGTCTTCTTTTCCTGCTTAGCCCTGAAGGTCCACATTCACTGTAGTCTCCGCTTTCTTCTCTCTACAGCATTACCAACTACATTAACAGTTTTGGATAATTCCAGAAGTGTTCACGGTCTTCAGAGGATAATGCTGACTTTAGTTTTGGAACAAACACTGTACAAATTTTTCTGTATAGGGCAATTAAATGGTGAGAGTTTACTGTTCCAGGTATTTTATAGATAGTCCCTTAGTAAATAACCTTACTTCCCTGTGGAGCATTCCGCTCCACATACTTGGTAACTCCAAGTTTGAAACCTTCCATTTTCACTTCCAGAGGGAATGAATGCCATTCAGTTTAAGCTCTTTCCTGTGTGTGTTTTTTGTGACATCCCATACAGCGATGAAAAACAAAATCTCTGCCATTTTTAATCTTATAGTCCAGTGAGAAAGACAGATAATAGAAAAGTAGGCAAATATGTCCATAGTACCATTTTAGGTAGTTATAAGAGATACAAAGGAAATAAAGAAGAATAAAAAGTGATAGGGACCTAGAGTGGACAAGGTGCACTGTCTTACATAGAGTCTGTAGAAAAAAACCCTCTCTATGGAGCATGCCACACTCCTATTGCTGTGTGAAGAATGGAGTTTAAAGGGATTAAGAATAGAAGCAAAGAGAAGGGTTAGGAGGCAGTTTTAGGAGTTTTAATGAGAGATGACAGAATATTCCATTAGGCACAAGAATGTAAACTCCTTGAGGACAGTTTCTGTTGTCATTGCTGGTTTTTTGTTGCATAAAACAACTTATCCTATGACAGGTGCTCAGTAAGCATGTGTAGTAGGAGTGCGTGGGTGACGATAGCAATATTATGTCAGAAACAAGCATGAGCTTTCTGACAAAGAACCAAAACACCCATAGTAGGAGGGTTAAGAACAAGAGATAGAGAGTTTTAGGTGTGTTATGAGAGTTAGTGACCAGATACATAGAACCTTTATGTAGAACGTTGTTCACCATGATCATATGTTTGGATTTTATTCTTACTCTGATGAGGACTTGCTGGAGGGATCTGAACTGTGCTATGCCATGGTCTGGTTTATAATTTAAAAAGGTAACTGCTGTGTGAATAATGAACTGTATAGGGAGCAAGAATGAAGACCAGGGGAAGTATTAGGAGGCTATGTTAGGAGTCATGATGAGAAATGCTACTGGCTTGTACTCGCTAGTCACAGCAGAAGGGGTGTGGGAATGGCTTGAATTAGGATTTAAGGTAGATATAAAGCCCACAGAACATGTTTCAGGGTTGCAGTAGGAGATGAGAAAATAAGTGAGGATGATTTCTAGGAATTTGGGCTAATTATACACATGAAGGGTAGTGCCACTAAATGGAATGGGAAAGACTTAGGAGAGATCAGGTTTGGGTGAGGGTAAGGGAAGCCAGAGTTATTTTTTGGCCATGTTAACTTTGACAGACCAATGAGATATTAAGCTGGGTATGTTGCGTGAACAGATACCTGAATCAAGAGCTAAGACAGGCAAATGGATCTGAAATACAAATCTGGCTGTCAGTTTTAAGATGATATTTAAAGTTATGAGAATGCTCTAATGAGTAAGGGTAGGTAGAGGAAAGATCAAGAATTGTATGTTGGGGCCCTTCAGCATTTAGAGAGAGGTGACAGTGCTTTCTGGGCTCTGTCCCCCCAAAAGTTGTCCTTCCCTACTTTTCACAAAAGTGCTATGTGCTCAGCACTCTCAATATGATCTCATCCATGTTCTGTCCTGAAATATATCAAAATTTCCAGTCTGCAAACAGCATGTTTTAACCACTTGCAGTGATAATATAGATCTGTTCACTTTACTGCATGAAGTTTGGGAAAGAAAGGATATAAAAATGTGAGCTCAGAAGCTTTATTTGATAATTTGAACAATGTCAATTACTCCAGGATCTTTCACATTTTGATTTAAAAGAAAAAGACTGCACTCCAGCTCTAATATTTAATTTGGAACTTTTGAATACACTTCTGACATTCGATATCTTCACAAATCTGAAGAATTTCCATCTCCATACAAGACTCACATTTCTTTATCTGTGTAAATGATAAATGAAAGTTTGTACGAAGTAGCCAAGCAGGTCGGAAATTAATTAAAATCAATTTAAGGCTGATAGTGTTACTCAGGCATTATCTACAAATACTAATAAACAGATAATAAGAAACTCAAAATTTCGGGGTGCTTAGGATCAGAGGTTTAACAACCAGAAAAAAACTGAATTATTGTGTGTATTATGCAATATTTGAAATGACAAATCTTTATTAGTTGTTTTATGGGAATCACGTGACCATCCAATGCCTCCCCTTATACATTTACAATCCTTGCAACTTGATTTTTACAGTGTTGCTACCACAAAAATGTACAAAACAGACAAGCAAGATATACTACTTCTGATGCCAATGCTCTAAGATCATTATGAGTTCCTCTTGACCTGAGGAACTTTTCTGAGAGAAAAAGTGAGTGGTCATTCTGGTCTTCTGTTGGTTTCTTGGGAGAGAGGAATGGAAACATGAGCAAGGAGAAGTGAATCCGGTGCAGGTTGCAGGAGCTCAGAACAGGTGTGAATCAGGGCAGTGTTTTTGTCCTGTGCCAGTGACTGTTGTGTTGCCTTCATAACACTGCTGCTTGGCTAGGGAGTCTGATTTTATTTATTTCTGAGAGAAAGAGAGATGGAGCATGAGCAGGGGAAAAGCAGAGAGAGAAGGAGACACAGAATCCAAAGCAGGTTCCAGTATTTGAGCGAGTTGTCAGTACAGAGCCCAACGTGGGGCTTGAACTCACAAAAATGCGAGATCATGACCTGAGCTGAAGTCGGACTGATGCTTACAGATATGAGCCATCCAGGCACCCCCATGGGGTCAGACTTTGAAACTGATCCCTGTGTAGAACCACAGCTGGAGGTTTTCTGAAAAGTACAACGTGAAAAAGTAGCAGTACCACTAACCACCCATCTTGCAATCTCATCTCCAGTTTCACTCCTAGTCCCCCTAATCAGACATTGGCAGGAATACATGGGACCAGAGTCAGAGACATGCTAATGAAACAGAAGGAGTGATGCTGGTAGCACAGAAAAATTTCACAGATTGTTTATTATTAGTAAAGTACTTTGAGAATAACAGATGACAGGCATGATAAGTTCAAATAATTCTGTTACTAGAAGTAGGGTTTAATATAGACCATATATATGTGTGTGTGTGTATATATATATATATATATATATATATATATGATTCAATAAGGACAGGAAGTAGATTCTAAGATTATAAATTCTATACTCTGGGGAATTTGACACTGTTATTGCTTGCTGGCATATATTGAAAATATTTAAGTGGTTGACAATTATTTCAGCAGCTGACAAGTTATGGGACTTAATGCATAATAGGTGGATGATGGGTTGTTATTGCTTTCAATTTAGTGGAACAAACAAAAGAAAATTTAGGGTTGTCATTGTGACATTCAGAGTTTTCCCCACCCCTTAAAATTGTTGCCTTTTGCTACATAGACACTATTTAATCAAGTTTTGCTTTAAATTCAAATTTGACTCTCTATGTAGAACCATGGTAAGCCCGCCCTTTGAACACTAATGCATCACTAATGGTCTCAGCATGTCCTTATAAACATCCATAGCCCAGACTAACTGTGGCAATCATTTTCCTCACTCTCATTGAATTTCTTATATATGACTTTTGGCTCCTAATAGAAATTTACTAAAGCTATCATTGTAACTGTAGCTAAAAGACTAGTGGCATTTGGTATTCTAAGAAAAAGATGTCTTTTTTTTTTGAAAAGTAAAGCTGCTATAATTACTTTAAATTATAATATTGGCACAGAAAATATAGTGCCAAAATATCCATATTGAAAATGTGCATTGTTGTATAATTAAGTCAGTTTAGAGACTTTAGTGTAATACTCTATACTTATACAATATCTCTCCTTTGAGTTTCCCAGAATGTGCTATATACATTAATTAATTATACTTCACAATGTTCTCGTGAGAAAAGTATTATGTTCATATTCATTTTTATAGTGGGAAAAAACTTGGAGTAGAAAAGCAACATAAAATTACAAAGCATTTTAGTGATAGAACAGGATTAGAATTCACAGCTTCTGAGAACATTTGTAACTGCCTAAATATACGGATTGCTATGAATTGCATGAGGGAGCAGGTAACTCCAGGAACTACTTAGAAGTTCATTAACCTGGAATGATTTTTGATGAGAGATAATTCATGCCCTCGCTGCTTCATCATTAGTCATAAAATGAGGCCCTGGGTCATGATGGGTTGGCAGTTGGTTCTACATATGGAATTAGAGATTTCTAGTATATTTAAATTTTTTTACTCTATGATGCATCTCTGAAATGATTCACAAAGTTACTAATAAAATATGTATAACATGCAGTGGAAACTCACATAATTTTGATATGTCACATCTGTAACCTTAATAATCCAGTAAATGTATTTTCACATATAAAATTATTTTCTTAAAAAGAAAACATTCACATTCACTAGCCTTATTTTATATGCCCAGTGACCTTATAGTTTACATAAAGTATTGTGGCTTACTGTTAAAAGTACAAGATTGTTCCAGAATCCCTGAGAACTATGTGGAAACTCCCAGGAGTCACAACATGCCCTGAATATTTTCTCTTAGAAAGGAAGGCAATCTTTTAGCATTATTTATTTTAAGATCATTGAAATTTAATGTTCTATTCATTTATACTTCTTAAGAAAATAAATCTAAAAAGGGTATTCATAGATATTTGCCCTCTCTGGAGAGGATAATTTTGGTTGAGCAATCTTTGAGGAGACTCAATGATGCTTTTATTAAAAAGTGTTTGATTTTCAGAACAGAATGCCTCTGAGAAGATAGTCAAGAAGTTCCTGGATAGTGATCTGAATTCAGGTAATGGTGAATGGGAAGAGCAAGAGAGAAGCTTTAAGAATTCACTCAAGTACTTCTTCAAGCAGTTTGGCACATATATAGATGGCTGGGAAACAAATGTAACCACCATTCAAGACTGAAAGTCTGTTGAAAGGAAAAGGATTACTCTTTTGGAAAGAAAAGTTTAGATTTACAATGACTAAGAAATGGACCAGAAAACAGAAACAATCTTTTAAGATGAATGTCTATTTATGCATTCAATACATGTTTATTCAACACTTACTATATGCCAGACACTAAGTTAGATGCTAGCAACTGAGTGGAGAATAAGATAGACCCCATGCTCAGTCTCCAGTCTTTAACCATAGACTTCAGAAAAGGAAAGAAATAATCATAATATCTGGTACAGAGCAGCCCTCAAAAAATTATGTCAATTGAATTAATAAATTTAAATTGCAACTATTTAACCTATTGTCATAAAACATCAAACACTGTTCATGGGTGTTCTGTTTAATGTATTGATTATAATATGGTTACAGAAATATTCACAATTGTTGAATCAAGATGTATGTGTAAATATTAAAAGTGGATTTTGAAGTGTTATTGAAAATGAAAACTATTATTATTGTAGAAGGATGTTGGAGACATATATCCTAAATGTAAATAACATTTTTGTAACTATTTTCAGCACCATAATAAATGTGTGGCAAACTGAACTTGCATTTTTATGCAGAAGGGTATAAGCTAGGATAGAGGAGAAGACCAGACAATGGAAGGCGTTATTACCAACCTATCTTGTCTAATTAAAAAAAAATTGTGAGAACCAAAGGGAATAATTTAAAACATTTGTTCTCTTAAATCGTATGCTTTAATTCTCTAATACCTTACTTTTATATACAAATAGGCATATTTATTATTAAAATGTATATTTTATCAAAACACATTAGGAAATACAGTATTATTTGGATTAGCTTGTGGATGTTCATGCATATGTGTGTAGGGAAAAGGAGAGTAAGAGAAAGCAAGAGAATATAAAAGAAAGTGTGGAGAAAAAAAGAAAGAATGAGAAAAGGATCTTAAAAAATAGTTTATATTTTGTTGGGGGGAGGGACAGAAAGTGGGTGAGAGAGAATCCCAAGCCAGCTCCACACAGAGCCCGATGTGGGGCTCAGTCTCACGACTGTGAGATCATGACCTGAGCTGAAGTTAAGAGTCCAACACTTAACCAGCTGAGTCACCCAGGCATCCTGAGAAAAGGATCTGTTCTCTATATAGTATATTGTTAGCAAATTTCTTCTGAGTACATTTTGAAGTCTAATAATTGCTTTGAATTCCTCAGACAGAAACATTTTTTAAGCCTGTGGTCTAAATATATTTATGTAGCATAATGAAATCAATAATTTTTTCTATATCTGAAAATTATGATGTACGTGTTTTTGTGGAGGCACTGAAGCATCTGGAGTTTTTCACTTCTGCAGCACCCTCATCAGCACCCTGGGAAGATGAGATTGAGTGCAAGTAGACTTTGATTTTGAGAAACAAGTACTTAGGACGCTGCTAACTTATTGCTATCATATTGAATTCAGTTTTCTCTCCTCTTCCGTTCCTTACTGTGCTTCTTTTGTACTCTCCTCTCCCTGTTATCTTTCCCTATTTATTTCACATACTTTGGCCCTGCAGTATAATGTTTAGGATATTAGTTATTTTGCAAAATGTCTATCATTTGAGAGTTACTTATGTAGTGCCTGAAGCAGCCTAGTCAAAATGGTAATAAAGTGTAACAGATATACATAGAGAAATATATATTTCATGAATACAATTTCCTTAAACTCTAAGAAAAATTCTCTGGCAAACTCCAAAGAAAAGAGAATTATGTTTGTAAAATTTGTGTCTTCCATTATAAGGGCTGGAAAGTTAAAACACTTGATTTCTCAGCCATGATTGTAGGCTGGGTTGTTTTGGTCAATGATAATATAAACAGAGACTTCTTGGGAAAGGAAGCCCACAAGAGAAACTCTGTGATAAAATGGCAAATGACCCTGTGCATTCTTCCTGCCTGGAATACAGATGTGATATATGAAGGTGCAGTAGCCATCTTGTAAATGTGAGGACACACACTACATGCTTAGTACACAGAGCAGAAAGATAGCCTGCTGAGCCTTAGTCTGTGATGGCACTGTAAAGTAGTTGCAATAGACTTCCTGCCTCTAAATTTGTGCTTATGTAAGAGAAATAAACTCCCGTTTGCTGAAGCCAGTGTTGGTAACATTTCCTTTCCATTTTAGCTGAATCATAAACTGGCAGTGAGTGAAGTTTGCTCTGCTGCTCTCAAAAGGCGGAGTCTCCCAAGGGCATAAAGACGAGAAGGCAAGCTCTTCCCACTGACGCACACCACTATAGTGAGCAGCCAACGTACTAACAACACAAAAGAGGAATTACACTAATGTACATGTTCTCAGAGAAGAAATGAGTTTTCCCTTAGCCTCTCATCATTAGAATTAGTCCTCATGGATATCAGCATAGCCTAGAGAATGGAGCACAGAACTGAGAATAAATGATTGGCCAGAAGGTTGCTTATGGTTCTGGAAGGACCCGAGGTGATGCTGACATAAGGAGCCAGAGAGGGAACCAGAGAGGGAAGAATCAGGAGTACGACGTCACAAGGTGTGCCAGAAGGGAAGCGGGAAAGCCAGGTTAGACCTCTTCACGCCCCAGCCAGTATGAATGAAGCCAACGTGTCTTAAAGATTGGAACGCTGCAACTTTAGTTTTGTAACATATGCAATTATTTTCCATCATTTACAATACAGTGGTTACAATGACACTCCAAACAGAAAAGCAAAGTAAAAAATCAAAACCCAACTTCTATTTCATGTAATTAGACTTATACAGAAATTAGAAGGTTAAGTAACTAGTCAATCACCTAATTTACAGCTATCTGAAGTGGAGATTGTTATATAGCAGCTTCTCTATGATACATTCAAGATAAATGATACAATTTATTACTTGCCCATAAGCTACAACACAGCCTGCTTAATGCCTTTCCTTAAATTCCACCTCTATACTACAATATGCTTGAGGTCCATGCAAAAAAGTAGCTACCTTTTATGTAGGAAATGGATGATTAAGTCTTTGGTGTTGTAAAAGCAACTTCATTTAAACATAACCACCCCCACCACCAAAAAAAGAGGAGGAAAAAAAAAGTAAAGAAAATAATAAGGGACAAACCCAAGACACACTTCCTAGGGGGAAAAAAAAACCAGCATGTAATTTCTGTCCCTGATGGAATGTATTAAATAAGCAAACACCACCAACAAGCAAAACAAGTACCATAATGTAAAAATATTAAAAAAAAAAAGAAACCCCTCTCACATGCATAAATGAAAGATTGCACACAACTCACATCTTTTCAAGCTTCAATAGTAAATAT
>NC_043707.1:62510753-62618896 GCF_006229205.1 Suricata suricatta
GTTCTATGTTGCAGATACCTCTAACAGAGTGAGAAAAGAGAAAATTGTCAAGGATGTTATTTGAAATTGCCAGGATATGTATGGTAGGATTAGGCAAAATAAAATGAAATCATTAAGGCATGCAAGGCAACCAGGCCAGATTGATGACAAGCCTAGGATAATCACCCAGCAGCGATAGTGTGCAATGTATATAAGACCAGGTTTGCAAAATGGTGGAAAAGAGGCCAGAATGACTCACATTTTTCAAGTTCAATATTACTTTACCAGTCAGAATTTGGTAGAATGTAGCCACTATTTTTTTCTGGTAAATTTTGGTCTTGAAATATGCTCAGCTATGTTTAAAATTTTGTTTGGTTGACTATAACTTATTTGAATTAGTAATGGGGTGGCAGAAACAGGTTTCACTGCACTAATGCTGGAGATAATATGCATAAGACAAACCAACAGCTTCAGCTTTATCAATTAGTCAGACCAAATGACTGTTTCCTTAGAGTTGTTTCCAGGATGAGGTGAAAAAAGGGGATTAGAGATGGACTTCCCAGAACCTCTTTGCTTTAGAGAGCAGGGCTTTGAAGAAAAGATGACAGAAATAGGAAATACTACAAAAGGACTGGAGGATAGGAGGTATAGAAGAGGTAGAAATGAACAGCAAGTGTATCCTTGCTATAGAGAGGCTGGTGAGCTTATTTTGTCTTGTAAGTTTGTGTGCTTTGCAGTTTTGAGGGGTATCTTAGGTGTTCGAAGCCCTTTAGCCTGGCCTCCACAGGCCTAGACAAGGCCTAGACAAAGAGGAACTAGACAAAGGCCTAGACAAAGAGGAACTTCCCAAGCAAGTAGAAGTGTCAGGAGACTACTTCAAGACAGAAGGTGCAAATTTTAGATTGTTAGGCAAAGGGACAAGGTGTTTTCAACACCACTTGCCTCTTTTTTCATCCCAGAAGATACATGACATATAGTAGGCACACAAAAGATATTAGCTTTGGTTTTGCCACATATTTGATAATTCCTACATCCCTGGATGAGAGTTCTATAAGTCAGGAATTGGATAATAGTTATCCAGGCCAGTCATGTGCAGATATGTTTTTGTTTGACCATCATATTATATTCAAAAAGAATATAAATGTCTTAAAACAAGGCTGCCATGTTGCACAAGTCCGGAGAACATCACTTGCATGTAATGTGGCAGCCCTGAGGACAAGGGGCACCCATGTGCTCCTTCCAAGAGGACCCACCACTAAGACTTTTCTTACACCCGATTCACACAGATTTGTTACCTCCTTTGCTCTGCAGGTATTCATGTTGCCTCCTTGCTCATCACTTTGACTATTCATTCTTCAATCCTTTATTTCCTAAACATTTATTAAATGTCTTCTATATGCTAGACATTACACGAGGCATTAATATATTATTTAATAATGATATCAATCACATGAATATGTGTTATTGTTTCCATTTTATTGAAAAAGAAACTGAGACTTAGGAAAGTTAAGTAAATTATTCAAGCTCTCATAGCTAGAAAGTGGCAGAATCAGGACTTAACTCTAAATGTGACTGAATCCAAAGCACAAGCTCTTTCCATTGTGGAAAATGTTTCTCCATTTACATTTTTAAAACTCAGGCCATGTTTATTCGAAGTAATCTCAGATTATGGCATTACAAAACCTGTGTACCAAGGGAAGAAATAAATATTAGAACCAATAATATGTTTTAAAATAGTGTTAAGCACCCTATGATCAGAAGGATCTAAAGAGTCTTCTCGGGTTATTCCCTTCAAAGGGCTGTAATTTATCATGGTGCTTATTCTATTCTAACTGAAGAAACTTTTTAGCTTATTGATAGTCAGGATTACCCAACCTGAAATGGGTCATGATAAGGTCCTGGACCACTGGGTGGCAGTTCTAATGTCCCAAATGTCTGTTGACAACATCATGGATCATTAAATTGTTAGAGTATTTACAAAATGTGATTTCATGCAGCGGTGAAAATGAAGGATCTACAATTATATGCAACAACATGAATGAAACAAGATGTTGTTTAAACAAAGAAAATCATTGAAGAATGTGTATAGTAGGTTTCCGGTCTTAAGAGTCTTCAAAGCAAAAAATCAAACAGTGTGTGTTTAGACCTAAATACATTTGTGATAAAACTATGGGACAGGGAGAAGCAGGATAAACCAAATTTCATAATAGTGGTACCTCCTGGGGCATAGGGAGGCACAGAAGTGGTAAAGAGACACAGATATATCCAACATCATTGGCAATACTCTTAAGTTGGGGGTATATTAGTGACTGTTCAATTCATTGTGTCTCATAAGTAATTTGTTATATATTAATATATATCAAATATTAATCAATAAAAAGTATAGAATAGAAATTCAATTGTCACCAAGGGTATTCTAAATTACTGATAAAAAATATTGCTTTGCTTTTCTCTAGGAGATTACCAATCATGGGGCCTCAAAGGAAGATTTTCTTTGGAGACATTATTTAATTTGGCTAAGAATAGTAGAAAAAATTTCAGAAATAAACTCAAAGAGAAGAAATTGTGGTTTTGTGTGTGTGTGTGTGTGTGTATACAAGTACACTATTTATCATGTTTCCTTCTTCCAGAATTTTTCAATAGATGTGTCAAGCTCTTTGTGATCTCTGATGCTAACGAGAGCCAGAGGAGGGGGAGATTGTGGGACAGAGTGATAGAATCCTAGTTCTGACCAATCTGACATGCTAACAAAAAGCACATAAGCAGGGAAAAATACTTCCTTGTATCAAATTCCCATTATTTCAGCTCGAAGAGCAATTGTTTTCTTTTAACATTTTCATTTAACATATTTGACTGAGGGTACTCCTCACATTCTGAAACATGTCATACAATTTGGAACTGTTGTGGTTTAAAAGTTGAGCTCAACTTGGGGCACCTGAGTGGCTCAGTCGGTTAAGTGTTCAACTTCAGCTCAGGTCTTGATATCATGGTTGGTGGGTTCAAGCCCAGCGTCGAGCTCTGTGCTGAATGCTTGCTCAGAGCCTAGAGCCTGCTTCAGATTCTGTGTCTCCTTCTATCTCTGACCCTCCCTACTCATGCTCTGTCTCACTCTATCTCTCAAAAAAGAAATAAACGTATAAAATTTTTTTAAAGAGTTGAGCTCAAGAGTTAAATATATTTAGTCACCAGTGCAAGTGTGTTCTCAGATATTGAATATTCTGCACAACTAATGCTTTTCCTAAACTTTTTAAACTTTTGCTTACAGTGAAATCGGACTCCAGCTTTTGTATGAAAAATCCATTTCACAATTAATTTCAACAATCAAACAATCAAAATTACTTTGCTGTTTTGTTCCTTTATCTGACAGAAAGACGAACCAAATATAGTAATATATTTTCCTTTTTAAAAAAATTTTTATTTAAATTCCAGTTGGTTAATACACAGTGTAATATTAGTTTCAGGGGTACAATATAGTGATCCCACAATTCTATACACCACCCGGTGCTCATCACAAGTGCCCTCCTTAATCCATATCACCTATTTCCCCCATCTGTCCCCACCCACCTCTCTTCCCTGGTAACCATCAGTTTGTTGTCTATAGTTAAGAGTCTGCTTCTTGGTTTGCCTCTCTCTTTCTTTTTTCCCCTTAGTAATGTATTTTCTATATTGGAATCTCCATTATTTAAGCTGCTTGTAACTTTTGAGACAATAATATTTCAGGAAGGAGATAGTGTGTAACACTGTGCTCCTTTACATGCTCTGCAAGGTGGCAAATGAGCATTTCCTGGACTTAGACATGGTAGTTTCTTTCCTTTATGCCTCAAGCAAGTCTTTGGGATGCTACCCATCAAAACATAGCTTTTCTTCATTCATTTTAATGGGGAGCAAGGAGTTTGGAATTTTTAGGTTCAAAAACCAATGCAGTCTTACTTTGACCTTTCTCAGCTTGCTAAATGCCCTCCAGTCCTCTGCACTGGAGTGTAGCGAGCAGAAGTGAATTCTCATCAATCTCATGAAGGAAGGCGATACATCTGATCTACTGAATAGTTTCGAGCCACTGCTTCAATAATTCAAAATATGTAGTTGCAGTCCATTTGCTGCAATGGTGGCTGCATCAGTGTCTATAATCTGGTGCATTGGATATTCATCCAAGAACTGATGCTTGTCTTCCATATCACAAACACCCAATTTTCTGATGTCATTGCTTTATAATCTTTAATTTAGAGAAAGCATGTAAAATGTTAGTAAATTCTCTCTGGAAAATAAAAAGTTACTTAGAGAGATTGTAATCTTTCCTGCTGTAACTTTGGAGAAATTTACCCTCTTGTGATAAGAGAACGATTTGAAATTATAGACCAAGGCCGGTTATATTTCCAAGATGGTAACGTAATTTGTAAACAACTTCATATGAACACAGACGCTACAATGATCACAGACTGCTTCCAACTGCAAAGGAAGTCCTTGAATTTTGAGAGATATTTTCAGAGACGAATGTTGGCATAACATAAACTTTGTCACCTAATGAAATAGATAAGAATTTCCATGTTTTTTTAAAGACCAGAACTTTAAATTCCAAAGTACTTCAATCATTAGCTTAAAATGATAACAGAAACGATTTGAGGTCAAAACTGTAATCTTTGTCTTACCATCACTAAATGAAATTCCATGCTAAGCAAGCTCACTGTTGAATTTTTTTCTGATAACGCAAATTTTCCTGTGTCTGTTTTCCCTGAATTTATCTCCAATGCTAGCCTCTGGTGTTAGCTTTAAATCTCCTTACTCTCTCCTTTTTTCACTTCCAAAGCTCTTGCCACGTCCGTAAATCATTATTTTTCCTGGGTTTATAAACATTATAAACATAATTTCTAGAATACCTTGTTACTAGAGAAATCACTCAGAAATATAGGTTCTTTACCTTCTGTTGTAGTGTGGATTTGAATATTTTAGTGTCAAGGTTTATCTTCTTTTTCATCAATACAGATTGCTCATCGACACTTGAAATTGTAGGTGGAAGTAAATTTACATTCAGTCACATCTAACATTAATTTTTTTTAAACTTTTGATTTTGAAATAATATAAGACTCACAAGAAGCTGCAAAAATACTACAGAGATTTCCTGTGCAAACTTCACCCTGCTTTCTCTAATAACATCTTGAGTAATCATACTTAGTTATCAAACCAAGAAATTATCGTTGGTATAATATTATTGATGAAACACAGAACTTGTTCAGATTTCAACAGCTTTTACATGCACTCTTTCATGTTTGTGTGTGTATGTAGTTTTATGAAATTTTATCATATGTGTATATTCATACGACCACCTTCACAATAAGGATACTGTTCTGTTACCACAAAGAAGTCCCTCAAGCTTACCTTTCATCATCACAGCTTCTTTCTAACCTTAACCTGTGCCCAACATTTGTCTGTTCTTCGTCACTATGATTTTGTCTCTAGGTGCTAATGGAATCCTACAGCATGTAACCTTCTGAGACTGGCTTCTTCCACTCAACAATGCCTTTAAGATCCATTAATGTTTCATGTATTAATAGTTTGTGCCTGCTTATTTCATTTTATGGACAGTTTCTAATCTGTACACCCACAGGAGGACACTTGGGTTGTTTCTAGCTATGGGCTATTACAAATAAAGCTCCTATGAATAGTTACATATAAGTTCTTGTGTGGACTTATTTTAATTTCTCTATGACAAATACCCCAAAATGCAATTGCTGGGTTGTGTCATTAAGTGAATGTTTAACTTTAAAAGAATCTGCCCAACTGTTTTCCAGAGTAGTTGTACTATTTTACATTCTCCACAACAATGTATATGAGAGATCTAGTAGCTTCACATCCTTGATGTTCTTCTTGTAGTGTTCCAGTAGGTATGTAATGGTAGCTCATTGTGGCTTTCATTTGCATTTCCCTAATGGTTAGTGATGCTGAAATTTTTTTCATGTGATTGTTTTCTATCTGCATGTCCTGTTTGGTAAATTGTCTATTCAAGTCTTTTTTGCCCATTTCTTAATTGAATTGTTTGTTTTCTTAATGTTGAGTTTAGAGAAGTTTTTTTTTTTATACATTTGGCTTACAAGTCCCTTGTCAGATATGAGATTTGCAAACATTTTTGCCCAGTCAGTGGTTTCTCTTTCATCTTTTTAACACAGACTCTCACAGAGCCAAAGTTTTAAATTTTTATGAAGTCGAGTTTATTGATTTTTTCCCCTTGTTTTGTTGTCATATATACAGAACTCTTGGTTTAACTGTAGGTCATAAATATTTTCTTCTAAAGATTTTATAGTTTTTCATTTTATATTTAGATCTATGATCCATTTTGAGTTAATAGTTTTATAAAAAGTAAGGTTTATAAAGGTCATATTTCTTTTTTTCTTCCTATTTTATTGTTCCAACATTTACTGAAAAGACTATCCTTTGTGCATTGGATTGCTTTTGCATCTTTGTCCAAAATCAGCTGAGTGCACTTAATTAAATCCTTTTCTGGGTTCTCGATTCTGTTCCATTGGTCTACGTGTTTATCCTACCTCCAGAAGCACACTTTCTTAATTACTACAGACATTTCTTCATTATATGTAATTTCTTAGGTAAGAATTCACTCAATAGCACTGTCATATATATCTTTATATCTGTATCTATATTAAGCTGTGAAGTAACTCTTTGGTGGTATATGTTCTCAGAATTTTGAGGCTCTCGTTCTCTTTCAAAAAAATATTTAATATAAGCTAAATAATATGATATCTCATATACAGTAGACACTCCATACCCATAAGTCCTTTTCAATTTCTCTTTCTCTATATCACTTGTCATTCAAAAATTAAAGTGTTCATGGTCAGCAGATGACCAATCCAGAGACTTGAAGTTTTAAAGCAGAAAGTCCTGATGTGATTTTATAAAGCAGTATTTTTTTGTTTGAGTTGCCAAAATCCATTGGCAAAGCCTAGGTAGAGTCTTAAGGAAGGAAAGTCAAGACCAGAGTATCCTTAAAAAATGCTCTTAATTCTAGAGAAGTAGAGAGTAAATTCAGGAGGAGATGAAGTTTATAATTTTCTCAGTGTTTTTGTTGGTGGTGGTGGTGGTTTTTATTTGTTTGGTTTTTTTTTGTTGCTAATTCAGATACATTAACTTCAGGATGTAGTTTTATATTCCTGAATATCCATATGTATCTATTACCAATTATCCACATATAGAAGATTATACTACAGTGATCACTATATTGCTGTATCATGTGTACCTTCTAATTTGTCATTAGAGCCCTGAGTGTGAAAATTTTCAAAAGTATGCTTCCTGATAAATATAAATTTATATGGAAAAATGTTAAGCAAAATATAAAAATCAGAAGAAGGCTATAGTATTCCTCTACATTTAGACTACATGCCAAAACACTCCAACAGAGAAGACAATTGAAAATATTCTAAAAAGCAATGTGGCATTTTAAGTAATAAAACAAATTAGGTGGAAAACACATTTAAGTAGTAAAATAATAATTACACATATGGTTATTATACATATATTTCTTAGGGCACTTTCTATGTCTATATATGGGTGTGTATATATATATATATATATATATAGAGAGAGAGAGAGAGAGGGTATATGTATGTATACATATATATGTATCATAAATTTCTAATATTTCTAGTTAAAGTGTATAAAACCAAATATAATGAAATGAAAATATATCTGTAAATAATTTTTATAATAGAACAACATAGGCATTTAGAAACATTTTGGAAAGATAACTATGATATTTGTTGCAAGGCAGTGAAGCTTTTTAATAAAAAAATCATTAAATTATCTAGCCCTAACAAAAGCTATTGTACTAGCTCCACGAGATAAACAAACAAAATAGGATATTTTTCTAGCCATTAATATGAGTAAAAACCATCCTTGGGTATTGGGAGAAGAATCCTTATATTCCACAGAGAGTTTGTGGCTTCTGAAGTAAACTGTATCACCATACTTGCAAACACGATGGTGGTGCCAGTGTTTCAGTTCAGCCCTTTACACCTAACATGGTGTTGCAGGCAATCATGCATTTAATAAGTGGTGCTTGACAATACTTAGAAATGACAATGTCACCCTTTTACTGCATTCCCACGCACTTACTGAAAGCTTTAGAGCTTGAAAAAAGCTTTCTTACACTTTATCTCCATTGATCCTCATCACAACCCTCAGCGATAGGCAAAATAGGAATTATTAGCCTCATTTTAAGTTACACAGACGGATGCGATTGCATGTATATTTATAAGGTTTTTGGACGCTCTTACACCACTCAACGCCTGCTTGTGACGATGTTAGCAATGACGGCTTTACTATTTACTAACCCCAGGGAGAACAAAAAATTACCTGTCTTTGGGGGCTATTTAAATTTCAATAAACACTAAGTAGAAAAAGATCAAGGATCTTTTCTTCTCTTAGATACACAGACATTATTTGAATATGCATACAAGGTTTTTGTTAAGTTTTGTGACGAAAAGAGCGTGACTCTTTTGGTATATGGACTTTACACATGAGTTTAGCTTCAGTGCTTCCATCTCAACCCAGCGTTTACCTTCTGGGTTACACTTGGAGGGCTACCTAACTATCCTTAGGTGCAAGGGAAAACAAACAAGAGGTCAAGGGTTAATGTCCCCTGAGGTACTGGTTGTTTGTAATACAGTTTGCAAACTTTGTCCTTGAGATAATGGCTACACCCTTAAAACTCCCCTAGAATCCTAAACCATGCCTTCAAAATAACAAATGCTGTCCTACATACCAGGATAAGGGGTGCCCTCTTTATCACTTTGTAACCTTTTTACAATAACCACTCACTTCTTCCTCTGTCCCGCCGCTTGCCTGCTTGCTGATTATAAAAAGCCCTAAGCCCTTGGACTCGGGGCCACACATTTAGAGTTCCGTGTCAACTCTGTGCGGTCCCGGCCAGTAACAAAAACTCCCCTAATTCAGCTTCAGTGGTTTTGGTTGGTCTCTGTGTCACACGGCATAACATGAACCGTGTTACATACTGCAGTGATGGACATACTTATAAGATACATTGGATATTTTCTTGTTCTGTCAACACTTTATTCGATTTTACAGTACTTATCTTTTTTTAGGCATAAACATTTTGAAAGAAAAGGATCAGCCCTTTTGACAATTGAAACAAAAACATTATAAAATTTATGTGAAAATATAATTTTCATTGACTGTAAGATGCATTTTCTTTGGTATCATGACTGGGTTTCAGAAGCACTGTCATTTGCATATTTTGTGCTTAAGTGTGTGATTGTGAGCCACTCTGACTTCAGGTCTAGAGGGAATTTTGCTAGTTAAGAAAAAGTAAAACATTTTACTGTATAATGTGAATGACCCATAACTCATAGCTGCCCAAGGCTGATATTTAATTTACATAACAGACGCTTTGGCATTTTCTCAATATTTTCAGGAGGGAATTTCATATAAAATACTCAAGTTTCATATTCAGAATACTTGGTATGCTGTGTATTTCTGGTATTGTCCAGACTGACTATTAAAAAAATAACAAAATAAAGCCAATGTTTCTGATATATACTCTGTTAAAAATCTATACACGGGAGGTACTATTCTTTTGTGAATGCGCAGTGAATTGTAAGATAACTAAAGCATAGTGCTCTAGTGTATATCAAATTGAACTAAGAAAAGATCTTTATTCTAATTCTAGCACTAGATTGTGTAACTGTAAAATATGGCACTAGAAAAATTGACTCCTATTAATTCTAATTAAAAAGTAACTGATGGGGAGAAATTTTATATTATGGCTTAGGAGGTGATTTGAGATAATTCATGGATTTCAATCTTCCTGTACTATCTTTGTTATTACAGAAAATTATCTCTAAAATTATCTGCATATATATTTGTTTCTTTGACAGTTAATTTAACCAATAACATAGGTATATTTAACATAGTATCCCTTTTATAATGAAAGGTGTGTGGAAAAGAAAGATGAGAGGTCAGGGGATGGGAAGGAAGAGAACCAATAATTACTGAATGTTTACAACCGGCTAGGCACTTTCTACCTGGTAACTGACATGCCTCTTACAAGATCCCTGCAAGGGCATCATTTTCATCAATTTTCACGTAAGGAATCAGAAGCCCAGAGACAGGACCGGTGAACTCTGCAGCTGACAGAACCTATACTTAGAAGGGCCCCCATGCTTGGTTTAGTGCTTTATTCCTGATATCTTGATGCTTAAAATTTTCACAAGGGGTTCCACGTTTTTTTTCTGACAATGGAAGATTTTATTTTGGGGACATGCAATTGGACTGAGGTTATCTAGAGTCACCTAAGCTGCAGGTGCACTGCCCCCCTACTCCCTCCTACAGCCAGGGGGAAGCTGACCCGTTTGGTTTTGATCTGATAAACACCCGGGTGGAGGGGTGGGTGGGTGGGGATCAGGGAGTTGCTGGCAGTGCCCATGGGCGTGGATTAGCTCTAGAATTACCACAGTTATCCAAGTAGGATCTACATTTTTATCTTTGCAGTGGATTCTACAAAGTGTGTAGTTGGCCATGCCTAGAGAGCCTACCCCCTTTTCCCAAATTAAGATTTGAACCCAAGTCTGCGTCACCTCAAAGCACAAGGCTGGAATAAAACATTTGCTTTGTTCCTCTCTGCCTGTGCCACCAAACTGAAAAATTTTAACTGTTATTAAACTGATATTTATTAACTGTTATTATTTGACATTTATTTAACAGAGATGCTGAGATGTTAGGGGGAAGGAAATTGGAGAAGAAAGATCCCTAGTAGCAGTGCTCAGCTCCTTCTTTTGGCTTCTAATCTATATACCCCTTGTGGAAAGCAAAGCCCTGCATTTATATGTTCCCCTGCCTGAGGAAGGCGGTAACTGTTATCGGCTACTTTGCTACTCCTTCATCATCCTTGACATACCACAGAATTCTTCGCAAACTTCCATAGTACTTTTTCCAAAGAGGAATCCTGGGAAAAACAATTTTCTCCATCTCTTTACATTTTTATCACTGCCTTACTGTCCCTTACTGTCCCTTACTGTCCAGGGGCCCAGCATTTCAGCAGCTTCTGTTAAAGCACACACCCTTTCCTTTGTCGAAGACTGGATCTCCTAGTCAAAGGTTATCTGTAACTCTCTGGGCGAAAAAATAACCTGTGCTGAGGTGGAAACTTAACTCTGTTTCACTTAGGAGTCTAGGTACAAAGAAATGAAATAAAATATGAGTTGAAGCTTCATCCTAATCCTTTCCATAGCACCGGAGCAGATTAAACAGTGTATGGCATCTATACGCTTGCTTGTTCGTTCATCTCTTCTGCCTTTCTATGCTAAATATTTATTAGGTACCAAGTATGTGCCAGACACAGAGGTAGGTAACGAGAATGTTTTTGTGTGTTTATTTTTGAGAGAGAGAGAGAGAGAATAATTGGGAGAGTGGCAGAGATAGAGGGTGACACAGAATCTGAAGCAGACTCCAAGCTCTGAGCTGTCAGCACAGAGCCTGATGTGGGGCTCAAAGTCATGAACTGTGAGATCATGACCTGAGCTGAAGTCGGATGCTTAACCGACTGAGTCACTCAGGCGCCCAGTAATGGGAATTTTTAATAAAAATGAGACATGCTATCTGCCCTGAAACAGAGTGAAGTCGTGATAAGGGTCAAAACTGTATGGGAACATGGAGGAAAGAACAACCAAGCATATCTAGAACCGAATTAAAAGGCTTCTCTGAAGACATAAGATTTGAGCTACGTCTTAGATGGCAAAGCAGAAGTTTGCTAAAATAGAGGAGCCTCCAGATTATATTCTCCATGAGGGTAGGCACTGTTTGTCTTGTCCACATTTAGTGTACCAAATGGTCCCTGGCCAGTTTCTCAATATGTATTTCTGACCAGCATGGAGAAGGACGTTCTAGGGGAAAGAAAACCATGTGCAGAATGTCCTAGTAGTCAGAAGACTGGTGACAACCAAGGAAAAATGAAAAGTTTAATGAAGCAGGAGCTTATCCTGGATGGTGTAAATTCCTCTTAACTGGAAAGCTCTCAGTGGTCAAGAACACTACCTGCAACTGAGCCTGGTACAGTTTTATGGACAAGGACACAAAATAGAGAAAGGAAACTCCTGGTCAGAGACAAAAGACTTCATTATTAACAGCACAAAAATTAACACCAGATTTATATTCACCTTATAAGGTGAGAGACCCAAGTAGATGTTGTGCACGCAGTGGAATTATGTCATAGATGAAGAACCCTGAGTTCAGGGGACCCAAATCTTTTATAATAAAATGAAAACAAACCAGATAGACCTTGCCGTAAAGGGAGACAGTACCTCTATCACACCAGACAGTAAACAAGTCTGCCCTCCACTCCATAGGGAGACTTTATCACTTCTAAGGCTGTTTGCCGTACGAATATGGTTAAAAAGAAACCAGAACAAAGGTAGTCAGTGTATATACTATATACTATTTTACTCAGTGGTCACATTGTTCTTCCTAATAAATTGAAAAATTTTTAAAGACAGGAACTAGATTTAATGGACTCTTACTCTTGCCACTTAAGGTTCACACCATTTCTTTAAAAACTGGCATATAATACTCATTCCTTGTTAAGTAATGTTTCCTGTTTATTTTCAAATTTTCAAGTGCAAATATTTACTATAACTGCCAGCAAATTTTTACATGGAAAACTTAAGTAGTTGTGACTACATAGATTTGATTCTACCAGTAAATAATCTTAAATATCTGGAAAAATGAATTAATCTAAAGAATGCATGAAAAGAATATGTCAAATTAGGTATCATATTCACAACTTAATATTAGAAAACCCAAAGAACCTGATTAAAAAATGAGCAGAGTTCTTAAATTCTTCCAGAGAAGACATACAAATAGCCAACAGGCATATGAACAGATGCTCAAAATTAGTAATCATCAAAAAAATAAAAATAAAAACCACAATGAGACACTACCTCATACCTATCAGATTGACTATTATCCAAAAGCTGAAAGTTATCCAGTGTTAGCAAGGGTGTGGAGAAAAAGGAGGCCTCATATGCTGTTGGTGGGAATGGAAATTGGTGCAACCACTACGGGATTTCCTCAAAAAAGAAAAAAAAATGGAACCACAGCACAAGCCAGCAGTACCACTTTTACATATTTATCCATAGAATGTGAAAAAAAATCCAATCCAAACACCCTATATTTATTATAGCATTATTTATGATAACCACAATATGGAAGCAACCTAAGTGTCCACTGAGGGATGAATGGATAAAGAAGATACAGTATATATGGTCACATCTTGGGGAAATTGTGGGTTTGGTTCCAGAACACCGCAATAAAGGGAATATTGCCATAAAATGAATCAAAAGACATTTTGGTTTCATAGTACATATAAAAGTTATGTATACACTACACTGTAGCCTGTTAAGTGTGCAATAGCATTAGGTCTTTAAAAGGTACATACAGTACTTTAATTTAAAAATACTTTATTGCTGGGGCACCTGGGTGTCTCAGTCGGTTAAGCTTCTGGCTTCTGCTCAGGTCATGATCTCACAGTTCGTGGGTTCCAGCCCCGCATCGGGCTCTGTGCTGACAGCTAGTTCAGAGCCTAAAGCCAGCTTCAGATTCTGTATCTCTCTCTCTCGGACCTCCCCCTCCTCCTGGTGCTGTCTCTCTCTGTCTCTCAAAAATAAATAAAAAACAAAAAAAATTTTTTAAATACTTTATTGCTAAAAAAGATTAACCATCATCTGAGATTTCAGTGAGTCATAATCTATGATCATAGGTCACCATAACAAATAAAATAATAATGAAAAAGTTTGAAACACCAAAAAGTTGATAAATTACCAAAATGTGACACAAGGACACAAAATGAGCAAAAGGGCTTTGGAAGAACCAACTTGCTTAATGCATGGTTTCCACAAATCATCAATTTGTAAGAAACACAATATTTGCAGAGTATAATAAGTTGAAATGCAATAAATGAGGTATGACTGTATATACAATGGAATATTACTTAGTTATTAAAAAAATGAAGTCTTGCCATTTACAACCACAAGGATGGACCTAGAGGGCATTATGGTGAGTGAATTAAGTCAGAGAAAGACAAATTCCATATGATTTCACTTATATATGGAAACTAGAAACAGAACAAACAAAACAAAACAAACAGACTCATTGATAAAGGAAATAAACTGTTGGTTACCAGAGGGGCAATAGTTGGGGGCTTGGGTGAAATAGGTGAAGGGGATCGGTAGGTACAATCTTCCATTTATAAAAGAAATCACAGGGATGAAAAATACAGCTTAGGGAATAGAGTCACTGTAATAACTGTGATGACAGATGATAATTAGACTTATTGCAGAGATCATTGTGTAATGAATAAAATATCAAATCACTATGATATATACCTGAAACTCATATGATATTGTATGTCATTTATACTTCAATTAAAAAAAGTGAGGTATTATGTTAAACAATGCCATTCAGGTGGTTTGTTATTCTCTAGTACATAATCATTAATAGCATGCTACACTAAGGGTGCACTGTTTTAATGTTGTGACTAATATTTCATAAAGGAATTACTGTAATTAAATTGTTTTATCTGTAGCTTATTAATATGATTTTAGTAATACAAATAATTCTGAATAAAAATACTGATAAATGTTCACCTCTAGGAAAGAGTAGAATGTAATAAATAAGAAGGCTAGTCACTTAAAATTTGCTTCTTTTCTTTAATAATGTGCTTTATAAATGTGCAAATATATTCTATGACCTTTGAAGCTATAAGGGTTTTTTTTTAAGTTTGGTAATTATAGAAAAAAATTAAACAGCTCAATACATGGATAAAGATAAAATAATAAGGAAAACCATAAAAATCTTTTAATATAAATACAGAAAACAGCAAACTAAATTATTGTCGAAAATTAGTGTATATTCTGTGGCTTTATCTTTTTTTTTCAAAGAAGGAAAAGGGTTTCCCTCCCCCAAGTTAAATTTCCTTTTTTTATTATTAAATTCTATCTAAATTAGGCCGAGATGGTTCAATCGAGCACATATTTGGATTCCAATAAGTATCAGTACTCTGTAGCAGTTTGAATTCATGAGTTTTCCAGGATTGTTTCTCCACCTGCTTCTCTTTCTCCTCTATCTTTCCTCCCTGTCCCTCTCCTTCCTTTTTCTTCCTCCTATTTTTGAATAAAATACACATGCAGTAAAGAAAGTACTCTAATCTGAAGTGTAAAGCTCAGTGAGTTTTTAAAATCTATGTACATTCAAGTAATCATCAGCTAGATCACAATCTAGACCATTTCCAGTACCCCTGAAAGATGCCCTTGTATTCTCTCCCAGTCAAATCCTCTTGCAAAAGGCCATTACTTTGGAGGATAGTTTTGTCTGGTCTTGAACTTGATAGAAAGTCTTTTATGTCATATAGCTTTTTGGTTCAACATTATGTCAATATTAATCCATGTTTTTGGATGTAGCTATATGTAATTTTTTTTATTGCTGCATAATGCTTCATTGTATGAATGTACCACAGTTTATATATCCAGTCCACTGTTGAGGGAATTTGGTTTTTTTCCATTTTGACCATCATGAATAAAGCTAAGGTTTTTTTTTTATAAAACTTTTTTATTGTTATTTATTTTTTATTTTTATTTATTTATTTTTAAATTGGTTTCCATGTAACACCCAGTGCTTCTCCCCACAAGTGCTCCCCACCATGACCATCACCCCCTTCTTCCCCTCCCCCTCCCCCTTCAGTCCATGGTTAGTTTTCAGTATTCAATAGTCTCTGATGATTTGTGTCCCTCATTCTCCCCAGCTCTCTTTCCCCCTTCCCCTCCCTATGGTCCTCTGTTGGGTTTCTCCTACTAGACCTATGAGTGCAAACATATGGTATCTATCCTTCTCTGCCTGACTTATTTCTCTTAGCATGCTAAGGTTTTTGACAGGTCTTTTGGTTGGACATATGCACACATTTCTACTGGGTATATAACTGGAAATAGAATTGCTGATCATATAGTAGACATGTGTTTACCTCTAGTAGAGACTGCCAAAAACTTTCACAAAGCAGTGGTACTGACTTACATTCCTATCAGCAGAGTCCCAGAGGTCTGACTGCTCTAGATTCACACCAATACTTGCTATTACAGGTCTTTTTAATTTTAGCTATTTGGGCAGGTATGAAAATAGGTATCTGTTGTGGTTCCAGTTTGCATTTCCCTGATGACTAATGATATAGATCTACACTTATTGCCCATTGTTTGGTTAACTTCTTGTTCAAGTGTGTTGCCCTTCTTTAAAATTGCATTTTATCTCTTTCATTAATTGATTTGTAGGAATTCTTTATATAGTTTGGATATGAGTCTTTTGTCAGATGTGTGTGTTGCAGTTACCTTTTCTTACTCTGTCTTAACTCTGTAATTTGTTAATGATGGCTCACTAAACAAAAGTTCTTAATGTTAATGAAGTTCTATCTGCTAATTTCCTTTATATGATTAGTGCTTTTTGTATTTTGTGATTTTTTTTTTACTTTTTGTGATTTCTCAAAAATCGTTGCCTACTCTGAGGCCATGTAGAAATTCTTTTATATTTTGTGCTATAAACTTTATTGTCTTACTCTTCACACTTAAGTCTATGACCCATCTGACATTGACTTTTATGTATGGTATGAAGTAGGAGTCAAGTTTCATTTTGTCCATATGAATATAAATTTACCAGGCACCATTTAATGAAATGACTACCTTTCTTCAGAGCATTGTAGTGACACCTTTGTGATAGATAAATAAAGCAGCTATTTATAGATAGGTCTTTTTCTGAATTCTTTATTCTGTTCCATCTGTCTATTCTTGCACAAATTCCACACTGCTTTAATTATTATAACCTTATAATAAATCTTCATATTTAGTAGTGTAAGTTAATTAACTTTGTTCTATTTCATAATTATTGTTGTTATTGACTGCATTTCAAGTTAATGTTTAGAATCAGTTTGTCAATACACACACACACACACACACACACACACTACTATAGTGCTTTTTGTTTGGATGGGAATGCACAATCATTTCTTAATTGTCATAATGCAACAGCTAAGTAAAAATATTTTTATTTCTTGGTGTACTCCCAGGCAATGTAAGTTGTATTCAGGATTTGGAATAGGGGAGAAAAAGATGGCACAAATATAAAACTACTTCTCCAGATTATGATAACAATCATTGCATCAAATGTTAACAGTTAGACTTTCCTTTCTAGAAAGGATACAAAATTATTTAAGTAGTTTTGGAGAAAGATTTGATATTCTTTGAAATTCATGAATGTTCAAGGCTGCCCTTACACCCCATGCTTTATCTGTCCTGTGATTTTGCCTCTCCAATTGTGGCTTGATCACTTAATGTAGATTGGTTATTTCCATTTTAATATAGTTAAAATTAAAAACAAATAAATTGAATTTTATTACTGTTATTCAATAATAATATCATAGTAGTCATTAAAATTCTTTAGAAGTTTTATAATTCTTATTCATGTAGTCATTGTATTTCCTTTTCTAATGATTTTCAAATACACAAGAAATAAACAAGAGGTTGCATTTTTTTTAAAGTCTCCAAGTAAAGTACATGTAGCCTAATACTTAAGTATGATCAGAACATGCAGGAAAGTGTGCTTCCCTAGAAAATGGACTGTCTTAGGAGAGGTCTGCATTTTAGTGTTCACGTGGTCAAGGAAAGCAATTTAATAACAAATAAAGCTTGCTGAATTTTGCATCTCTGCTTTTTAGACAGCAACTCTTAACTTTCAGACATGCAAGCTATGAAGACTTTCCAAACTCTGGGGCTGGAATTTATTTTATTTAACACATTTTTAAATGACCCAGAAAAAGGGTAATATTCTGCAGTGATCATTCAACTTAAGCAAATATGGAAGGATAGGCTTGCTAATAAACTTTGGAAAGACCTATTGAAGCTGTGTGACAGAGTGTTTCATTTGTCAGTAGAGACACAGGAGGGAATATTATAAGATAATATATCCACATTAAAAAAAATTGAAATCAGGTGCTTGGGTGGCTCAGTTGATTGAGCAATTGACTCTTGATTTCGACTCATGTCATGATCTCAAGATCATGAGATTGAGCCTCTTGTCAGGCTCTGCGCTAGGTGTGGGGCCGGTTTGGTTTCCCTCTCTCCCTCCTCCTCTGCCCCTCCTCTGCTCTCATGCTAGTGGGTGCACATGCTCTATCTCTCAAAAAAAAATCTGAAATCGTTCATTTTTGGTTCAAAATTTCTCTGAATTCTAGGAAAGAAGTAATTCTAGAGTGACTCCTGAAATCAATTAAAAAAGTAAAAACAAATTAGAAGGCGTAAGAGTGGCTGAGAAGAATGGCAGTCAAGTAAATGTGGATCACACCCAGGGAGAACTGAAGCCACGGAAAGACCAAGAGAATATGTACAGAATGAAGAGCAAATAGCAGTGCAGACATTAAGGTAATGTAGTGTGTCAGAGTTGCCAAGACAGGAAAGAATGTAAAGAAATAGAGTACGCTCAACAATGTCATATGTGGCAGAGAAATAAAAAGAACGATCCCTGGAAAGGGCTAATGTCTTGATATTTGTCAGGTCATCAGTGACAGTGACTATAAAATATATTAAATAAATAGAACATCTCAGTCCAAAGGTGAGAGAGGTTTTAATCAAAATTTATTAGATGAAAGATCCAAAAAGGGTAACTCTCACGGACTTGTTCATTGCCTCCTGTAGAACTGGAACGGGGGGCATCCTTTGGGATTTAAAAGAAGAAAAATGTGAAACAAGTAAATGGTACTAGAACTTTACATAACGGATATTGAAATTATGGAAATGTATTACTTCAAGATTCAATATAGGTTGAAATAAGAATGTATTTTAAAAGGTTTAGCTACATGCTTGGATGATAGATTTCTGATGAGTTCTCGAGGAAAACGTCTTGGCATTCTGCTGTTAACATAATGGAGAGCAAACATGCCCTCCCACAAACCATTTGTTTACACCGTTTTTAGAGACAGAATTCTCCAGCCAGTAAAGCTGAAATGTGTACCAGTACGACATTTCTTATTAGTTTGTGTGAATAATTGCATATTTTTAAAAGTATGAAAAAAATTACAAATCTCTTACACCAAAAATAGCAGTTGCTTAGATCCCTTGGGAAAATGCCACCTGATAAATTAAAGATGAATCGATGATTAAGGCCAAAGAAAGAACTGCAATAACAACAGAAAACTGTCCTTTCTAATCTGGAGGGGAAGGAAACAAGGTTTCACTTTCTAATTTATTTTCTTTCTAAATGAAAAAGGTTTTAAAAATGTACACAATGAGCAGAACTGCCAGGAATTATTGGTGTGTTTCATTACAGATATTTTAAATTAATCAAACTTTTCTTAAATTAGAGAGGATTGTCAGAGAGCTTTAATTCTAAGGAATTCAGTGTATTTTATAGACATCAAAACCTAATTACTGGTAAGTTTCTTAGCAAAATCTTATGTGAAAAGAAATCACATTTCTGTTTTACAAATTGAGAAATTGAAAAATCGATAGCTTGTTCTGAATTACCTCCTGACTGCCCCCGCTCAAATTTTATTTAGTTGGAGGAAGCAGAGAGAGTGGGATGAAACCCTTTAACAGAGGGATTTAGAAGATTTAAGTGGCATTCAGTCTAACCATGGGTTCCATGGTAACCATATGGGCTATGCAAGCTGTTCAAAGAATAGCCAAAACATTTAGGTGGACAGGGTGTCAAGCCAACCAACGTTGAAATTTGAACACTGTGATTCTCCTGGCCTGAAAGCCAAGCTTGCAGCACAAGTACTAGGTGGTGGAGTCTTTTTTTTTTTTTTTTTTTTTTTTTTTTTTTTTTTTTTTTGGCTATTCTAGCCAATGTGAATCATTTAAAAACTAAAGTATCAGAAAATTGTCCCCTCTAGTAAAAACCCATTCCAGTTCTGGAAAGTTGGTCTTGCTTCAACTCTGTTCTTGGATAAAATTTGGGAGGGCAGCTGGCACGTTTTCCTTCCCTTGGTCAGCTAAAACAATCAAGCCAGGGGCAATTTGCTGTGCTCCGAAACTGGGGAAACTGAGGTGCAAGCGAAATGCCACTGAGATGTAGACAGGCTACAAATAAGACTGAGATCCATCTCATTGAGCAGAATCATCTGTACCCATGTAGTTCTGCGTGCCTTCAAATCAGTCATCTCTAGTCAATGGTTATTGTGAGTCTACGCAAGGACGTGTGTTATAATGTGTCTATGGGGCTGAAGGGTTGGGGAAAGCATTGTTCAAAGGATAAGTATAATTCGAAGAGCTCATGTTCCAACTGGGGAAGAATAGAAGGGGAGAGAAACACTACAATATAATATAATGAATACTTTGGGAGAAGTGAGTACAAATTGCCAGAGGAGCACTGAACAGAGAGTCACTTTATGTTTGGGCAATCTGGGGAAGATTTCAAAGAGAACGGGAATTTTGAAAAATGAGTTGGAGTTTCTGTGCCAGAGAAGTGGGGATGAGTGGTGGAGTTGGGGTGTCTAAAGGTCTTGCCAGACCAAGAAAAATACAGATAATTTTACCCTCTATATCTGCTCTTTCCTGTTTTAGATAACAAGTATTTTGAAGGCAAAGACCATAATTAAAGCACCTTTCTATCCCCTACCATATCTAGTCTAGGGCATTAGAACTAGTAAGTTTCTAGTAAATGGATATATTTTTCAATAATTGTGGTTTAGATGATTTCCGAATCTACCACTTTCACAAATGTGAATATTTTCCCCATTACTAATAGGATAACACATTTTAGGTGACTAATACTTTTTGTTCAGTTGGGTCTTAGAGATTAATGGCTCTGATCCTGTGTGAGAGTCTCTTTATCAGCACAAGGCTTTTGTTACATTTCTAACTTGAAATAAATTACCTGAAATTTCAATTTGTCTTGAATTCTGTGGAGGTCACGTTCTGTCACCCTTGAATAGCAGCAGCTTTGATGGTACCTGTCTCAATAAGGAAAAGGTGGGGCAGTCAGTGAGATATGAGCATCAGCCAGAACCTAATCCTTGGGGCCCTCGTCACACTCATCACACAGGGAGAAACAATGCCGTCTCATTTCACGGAGCCCTCCCAAGGCAAGTCCTGCCCCCCACCTCCCAGCCATCATACAGTAGCAATACTAAGAATAAAAGAAATATGGACATGTATAAACAGGCATATGTCAAAGGACTCCTAATTAGAAGAGGTTTCATAACTTTTCATCAAAGAAATATATCCAAATCATCCAGTTTTTGTCATTGGAAATGGGCTGATTTAGTAAATAATTTCAGACTACTGTATAGGTAGTCAGTTAAATCCATCTGATTTACAGATAACTGCATTTCAAGATATCTTTCTCTGATTATATTTGAAAAATTGTATGATTAGGTACATAAAAAGACACTGTACTGTGCGGATACATATACAAACTTCTGTATGTTAAGACGTTTTGACATCCTAAAAGTAATCTTTCTGGCTGAGGGCAGGGACTGCCTCTCCCAGGGCTAGCCAGTCGTGAAAGGGGCTCAGTGAGGAATATGCCTTTGAGATATAAACTACCCAGCGTAGAGCTGCACCTCCTCTGCGTGGTCTCTTCATCCCAGGAAACAATACTCCCCTGCCTTAATCATTCAGGGCTAGGTACCAGACAACTAGGAACTGCCCCTTTAGTTTAGAGCCCCCCGAAATTATTCAAACTAGCCAGTCTTAAGCTGTTTACCCGCCTTATCTTGCCTTTCCTATGGAAACAGCACGAAAGGCTCTAGTCTCAACTACGTCTTGCCCCTGTCTTCTGTCTCCTGACCACTCTGTGTCCGTCCATGTGTCCCTGCACGCCATGCCTCCCACCTCTTGGTCCTGTGACCAGAATAAGCTTCATTTTCCTGAGCTTCTCCTTTGTCTCCTTTCATGGCCATACCCGACTGACCATCTCATAAAAGAATACAAAACACCTGACAAAGAGGAAGGTTTAAAATTTAGGATACAAAATAGTATCTGTTATGTGACAAATTTTAAATTAATTCTTTTGGAAAAGCAGTTACCGTTGCTATTTGAGATTGAAGCAATATATTCTAGTGAAGATTAAATTAAGTGACAGTGTCAACCAACATCAAGGGACATTGTTTGAGTCCTTAGGCTCCCAGTTACTCTTTGACAAATTCTACTCAGAAACTTGTGCGCACAGGCAAATGTTTGTTACTGTTCACCTGTCAAATGTCTCCCCACTCCTAGTCAGTTCAGCCAGTACTGGGAGCGTCACTTGGAGCTGATTATTTCTTTTTTCACTTTAATTGTATCTACCTTGATTTTCTTTTTTGCCACCTTCATTTCATAAGCAATATTGGGAAATGGAAAGCATGTGAAGTTTGAAGTTAGATACCCTTGAGTCTGAATCCTAATATATTCATTCATTTATCCATTCATGGTTTTTGAAGTCAGAGGTACAGTGGTTCATGCACTGGCTTTGTTACATATTAGGTGAGGATTATGGAAAAGTTTCATAACTTCTATGAGAATTTATTTTCTTGTCTATAAAATGGGGATGTAAATCTCAGTTGACATTTATTGAGTGTTGTCAGATGTCAAACATTGTATATACATTATCTCATTTTATACTCACAGCAACCCTATGAAGTAGTTACTGTTTTCCCCCCTGCTTGGAAAAAAGTGAGTCTTATCAAAGTTAAATAATTTCACCAAGGCTATACAAATAATAAGGGAGATGAGGATTAGAATCCAGGTCCATTTTTCCAAAGTATTTGTTTTTATGCATTCTCCTTTTATTTAGCAACAGTGGCTTTTAACCTTCTGAACCTTGTAGATCAGAATTACCTAAGGAGGTGTTTTTTTTAAAAATCATAGCTGATTTGGGGAACTGTAAGCTATCTAAGTAGGCCTGGTTAGGTACTGCAAATTAATTGTTTTTAAGTTTCATTGATGATTCTAATGTGTATCTAAGATTGAGAAACATTGCCTTAAAAGAATGACATATTTTATGTGTAATGGAAAGGAGAATTTGAAATGCAGAAGTGATATTTATGCTTTGACAGTATTTTTATTGACTAGTCTAGTGAGTCCAAGGTATCTACCTGCCTTGGAAATGGTGTCAGAACAGAAATGCAGAGAGGAATGCTTAGTATTCAGCCCTATTACCCAAATAGGATTTGTCAGAGGACAAAGCTTTAAGAACCAGGCTATGTCAGGACAGACATCAATGGACAAAGCACAGCATTTTCAAAACTGTCACATCTCAGTATGGGACCCTGTCACCAGCTTTCTGTTTTACGTGAATGACCACAATGTTGAAGGCCTGATAGCTTTGCAGAAATATGCTTCTGGTCACAATGTGGAACAGAGATATAAGGCATGGATAGAATATGGAAAAAAGTTGTAGTAAACATCTCTATAAAAAACACAGATTATTACAATTTGGGATATGCTATTACATTCATTTTCTAAAAATTTTGTTACCACAGAATAATTTTAGAATGCTACCAGTTAAAGCAAAGCAAGGGGAAATGTTGGCTAATCATCATATTTTTATCTTTTTATAATAATAAATGTTAATGAAGTTCCTTATTTAGCTATTATCTAATGCACTTTAAATAAGTGGTAATTACTTTATTATTAGCCAACCTTAGCTCTTTGGTTAATCAATTCAAATGGCATGCCAAGGAAGAGATATTTAAAAATTCAGCACTGAACATATAAGCAAGTTAATTTGGTAACATTATAGTCAAGCTAAAAAGTTCTTTTGATCATATGGCGTAAAATAATGAGTAAATGGCTATTTAATAATTAGTTTGAATTTTACCTGTTAACAATAAAATGTTTAAAATTTCTTTTGAGTAAATGCAGAGTTTGACTGCCCCTCTCAAGTCTTGACAATGTGTCTTTTCCTGAACGTTTTACAAAGGCATCTATATAATTAAAACAAACGGAATTGAATTTTTGTGGGTGGGATATGATTTTCCAAAGATTTGATACAAAAAGGATTTCTCAGAGTGTGTTTACTTACAGATATAAAACTGTGAAAAAGCCTTTGAAATTCATATACAAAATCGTCTGATACACTTGTTTAAGACTTCAATACAATGGGTGGATGCAAGTCTCTTGAATAGATTAGGTGTCGAAATATGCCAAAACCATAGTATTGGCAGCTTTCATCCCTTTTAATATGTTAGAGAATGAAAATATTTCTGATGCTTCTGTCAGAAGCTTTCTTGAATCTTGACCTAATCTGTTGGGATGATTTAAGAATTTAAAACTTGCTGTTTCTGTCTCTGGCTAGTTAACTTCATCATTTAGCTCTCTCCAAGGCTAAAGACACATAGCAAAAATAGCTCTTACATATCAACATTTAAATGAAAACAGCCTCTATATCATGCAGAGTAGAATATTTGCTAATCAAATGTTCGCTGTGGCAATACTTATAGAACTGTAGCGGAGAACATCTGACCAAGTGTTAATGCTTTGCAGGAAAAGAAATGATGTTATTTGCTTTGGATATAAAGTCATTTCTTTTTAAAAATTAGCCTATTTAATGCATGGGAGATTGCCATATTCCTTCATTTAATGTTGCATTCTCTATAATGATTTCTGATTACCAAAATGCATAGTACAAATGCTAATCAGGACCCTTTTCACAACAAGTGCGGATGCTGAGTGCCTCCTACGAGTTTAATCACAGTGTGTGATTCACACAGTAATGGGTCATAATTGCCCCCCACCACGCTGTCTTGAGGGTCCCGCTTCATTTTATTACCAGTGGACCTTATCAACCGCTGAAATCTACTGCTATTGCTTTGAAGGTTGCAACCAATCACTACATGCATAATTATTCCCAAATAAGGATGCCCAAGAAGGGTGAAGGATTGTATTTGTTCTCTCCCCAGTTTTATAATAGATTAAAAAATGAATAGCAGTATTTATATAATTTTCTATTACCTTTAATTTTTTCTTACCTAGAGAGACAGTCTGATTGCCATCCAGGTAATTGAATTAAATCTAGTTGGTAGCTAATGTACAGATGCATTAGGACTTTTTTTTTTTTATCCCTGTTAGCTTCAGACATCTTAAGGTTCATTTTCTCTTTAATACCTAGTGAGCTATACATATAAATCACTATCACTTTAGAGACTAGCAGCCTTCGTAATTTTTTTTCTAAATGAAACTTGGAGGATTCCAAACTTTGTAACTCATTTTTGTAAGTTGTTAGGAGTAAACTGGCCAGCTGTATGGCCTGGGGAACTGTGGTGTCCACTTGACAAACTAGTGTGTGCATCGAGTAAGTGGCTGTCCAGGTTAGTAGTATCTCAGCGTTCCCTTTCTCCTTAAGTAACTACCTTTCATCTACACACACACACACACACACACACACACACACACACACACACGATGGTTTGTTGATTACTAAAGCTATTTTAACAAGCACAAGCGATTTGGGTTTCATAATTAGAGAAATCAGGCAATAAATATTTATTGAGCACCTTCTATGTGCCAGTCATTGTCTAAGATGCTGGTAAAAGAGTAAAGAGCAAGAAAAATGATTTGGGGGTGTAATTATAGAGTGTAAAATTATTTTAGAAATAGAGAAGGAGCATTGTAAATGTACTAGTTTACAATTCAGTAAATTGTTTCCAACTGTTCCTTATTTAAAATTTTTTAAATGTTTATTTATTTTTGAGAGAGAGAGAGAGGGAGAGAGAGAGAGAGTGCAAGTGAGAGAGGACCAGAGAAAGAGGAAGACACAGAATTCTAATCAGGGTCCAGGCTCTGAGCTGTCAGCACAGAGCGTGACGTGGGGCTTGAACTCATACCTGGAGATCATGACCTGAGCCAACGTTGGAGGCTTAACTGATTGAGACCCTCAGGCACCCCCGAATTGCTCGTTATTTAAAGTTAATGATTAATTTTACATTATATAAATTTCACTTCAACAATAAAAAAAGAGACATCCCTGCCCTCTAGGATCTTATAAACTAGTAAGGGTAGAGGGAATACACAAAAGTAATAAGGTAGTTTAAATTCACAATAATATATAAATGACAGCAAGGTTGGATGGGGGTAGGGCTGGGGGGCAGCAAAGGACTACTAAAGTTGGAATGAATAAATAACAGAAAGCTTTAGAAAGAACAAATATCCAGGAGAAGGTGACTCCAGAACAATTGCCTACTTAAATTGTATCTCAGACTCACTCTGCTTTTTCTTCTTTATATTTGGGCAATAGCAGAATTTTAGCTAGGTTTTAAGATTTTGACTTTGTAATTTAAAAAAGTCTTAATTATCAAGAGTATTGCTGGTAGTTCCTCAAATATTAAAACACAGGATTATCATATGACCCAACAAAACTACAGGTAAGTATACATTCTATAAAATTGAAAACAGGCACTCAACTCCATGTACACGTGTGTTCCTAGTGGTTTTATTCACAGCAGCCAAAAGAAAGAATTTGTCCAAATGTTCATCAGTGGGTAAATAGGTAAAGAAATTGTGGTATATATACACACATTAGAGTATTATTCAGCTATGAAAAGGAATATGTATACATAACACAGTAAAAACACACTCAAAACACGCTAAGTAAAAGAAACCAGAAGCAAAATATCACATATTATGTTTGTATTTATGAAATACATATAATATCTAAATCTATAGAGATAGAAAACACATTTGTCACTGCCAGAGGCTGGGGATTGGAGGAAGAGGACTGGGGAATAACTGTGTAATCAGTATAGGTTTTTCTTTTGGGGTGTAAAATTATTTGGGAACTAGAGAAGGTGGTTGCACAATGTTATAAATGTACTAATTTATAATTCAGTGAATTGTTTGGAATCGTTCACTTTTGAAGGTGATGATTAATTTTGTTGTGTTAATTTCACTTTGATAATAAAAAAAGTATTGCAAGATGTTACAGGTAAGGTAGCTGTGCAAATATGGAATGTTGTGGGGTACCCTCATTTACTTATTGATTCATTCATTTATTTAACACATACTCATTGTGTGCATACTATTTGCCAAGTACTGTACTAGGTGTACTATGCATCTGGATGTGTCCATCAAGGTAGACTTAGTTGGTGTCTTCTTAGTTCACTGTGTAGGTGGGATATAGACAAATCCAAGTATTTTATATGGAGCATCGAAATTTTCCTTCTTGGAATGCCCACCTCATGCTTTACAAGTTAACTATAAGTTTTCTAGTTATAAATAGCAGTTTTTTTTCTCTTTAGTGCATAGACGTTTGTTTAGGTACCAATTTTCAAAGCTAGATGCCACAATCACTTCTTAAAATTCAGCACTGAACCCACCATGTTAGTAAACAAAATGGATATTTGGGTCACTAAGGATGTGTCTACACAGCACAAATTTCTGCAGATGTAAATTCCAACCCCCATTCAATCAAAATCTATAGCACTGCATTTCCCCCCCAAATACTTTCCACAGAGAACTCACTTAGCAAGTTTTATAGTCAAGAGAGGGAAATACTCCATATAATATTCTCATGTTCTGTATTGTAGAGCCCCAGTATAAATTAGTATTCCATACCCTCTGAAGAGCTGTACAGAAATACATTTATTTTACCTTACTTAAGCCAAGATTTCTTAAAGTTACTTCACCATAGGATTTCTTTTTTTGTTTGTTTTTGCACAAATACCTATAATTATCTGAAAGAACTGGTATTATGTGGGTCACAGACTGTGAAATGCAGGTTTAGTCCTCTAAAGCTCTTCCATAAGTTGGCCCTTCCATTACAGCCAAATAATTTACTTAGCACTGTCACAGAGTAGGCTAATGCTCCCATCCGCTGAGTTGGCTTTCTTGCTCTACACTGCACTTATCACTGCTGAGATTATATTACTTACTGTTTTGTGTAATCACGGTTGCTTTATCTAGAGCATAAACACTACAAATGTAGCAACTTCCTATGTTTTGCTCACTGCTATATCTCAAGTTTCTAGAACAAAGCCTGGCACCTAGTAGGTGATAAATATACCTTTGTGGAATGAATGAATGGAGGAGGTGCTAAAAAATACAGGTTTATTTATTGGTTAATTCTTAATACATGAATCTTGTAAATATTACGTTCTTGTTCTGCTAAGAGGAGATTTGAGCAGATACGTAGTATAATCAGAATGGTTTAATAGGATTCTGAAAACAGCAATTTCACTTACCAGTTGGTCAGTAATTTCCTTTTCTTGATACTATGATTATAACAGATAATAATATTAACATTAATAAAAATAATGTAAGGATGTGAACTGCCAAGAACATCTTGGGGAGTACATGAAACAGGATTGGATTTATTGTCTGTCGGTGACTTTATTTTGCTTTATGACTAAAGAGTTGGAGAGAGCCTGGGTAAACTGACATTTTCTCCAACGTGACAGTGAAAGCAGCCATGACTAAGCATTAGATGACCCCAGTCCAGGTCCAACTCTGCCATTAGCCGCTGGGTAAATCATCGTGTAACTCATGTTTCTGGGCTTCTCTTTTGTCATTTGTAAAATAACAGGACTAGACTAGCGTGTCTTTCAGGGACCTTCTATATTCTACATTCCAGGATTCCCACAGTTCTGGATCAATTACTTTTCTCCTTTATAAATCAACCTAACTGCTTACTTTTATCACACTGTTTTGAATTCTTTCTCTGTGGCTACATTTGTGGTCTCTTAGGAACTGACTTCAATAGGCCATTATCTGGGTTCACTGGGTCCTTGTTGTTATTCTGAGGTCAGCTTCGGCCCACTCATTTGCCATCCATCACCAGTCTCCAGACCTCCCAAACAAAACCTCTTGAACAAATCATCACTTTCAAGGGTCAGGCTGAGGGTCAAACATCCCTAAAAGCACATTTCCCACCAACTAGCATTTGGTGTACAGACTCTCATCACTCAGAGTCCCAAATCAACTGAGTCCTGGGGGTTCCACTTGGGAAATCAGTCACATTGTCAGCTCTGTCATTTCATTCCTGCCCATTCAGTTTATGGAGAGGATCTGTGTGGCGCATATAGATTAAACCAGGCCGCCTTCTCTGCCTCTTCCTTCGAGGACGAGGCCGGGTCAGTCTTGTCTCCCCACGGGAAATTCCGTCCTGTCCTGTTTTGCTTTAAGAGCCCCAGGATCTCTGACCAGGGGTCTCACGCCTCTGTTTTCTGTTTCTGTTTTTCTCTGATGGGGATCTTCCAGGGCCAGCTCCGCTGAGGTCATTCAACCTCAGACTTGAGCTTTTTTTTTTTTTTGAGCAGCGTCCAAGTGGGAGGGGAAGAAGACAGCACGGAGCAGGGGAAGCTCTGTGAATGGATATTTTGTAGCCACATTATCTTTGTTGTCTCTCAATTGCAAAGGTCCTTGTGACAAAATGGCTTCTTTGTGTTGGCTTATGTGGAGGAAGCCTCCTGTGTTCAGTTGTCGGCACTAATGTTGAATCAAATGTTAATGTGAAAGCAGTATGTTAAAATAAGAACTATTCTAAATCTATGAGAGGGAAGACCATGAAGCAGTGAATACCCCTTTAAAATAGTGTCTTCTTGTTAAATACCAAAAATTAGTACCACTTTGCTGGTTCTAAACATCGAGTCTAAAGCGAAAACCATTTTGAGAGTCCCACAATGGATTTTTCGGAGTTCTTAAAAGCATTATCATAAAACTTCCATATATTCTAAAATAATTAAACACAAGTTCTTCGAGATTTCTTGCCAAGGTCATTTGGAGATTATTCCCTGAGCTACTTTGTTTGAAATAAAAAAAACTGTAATGTGAATTGTAATTACTTAGAACATTGTAGAAGAAAGCTACAGTAAATTCCTTCACAGTTGAACTAAACTGTTTAACACATGGAATGTCTAATTGACAATTCTGTACCAAAGTGTAAATTTGTCAAGGAAGGATACACAACAAGTTTTTTTTAACATCTCAGTGAGTGCTGTTGTGATTTGGATCTATTACTTCTGAATATTGCATGAAGCTGACAAGCACTTGTCATTTAAAGACCACATGGAGGCATTTAGTTTTCCATTTAGACATAATAACACATTATGCAAATAAGCTTGCAAAGGAAAGCTGGAGGCTGACATGAAATAAACTGTCAAACACAAGTTGCTAATAAATGAACATTTCTTTATAGATTGTCTTAATTTGGGGAGTTGAAAAATACATTTGGCTGCGGTGAATCAGGGACCTTACTATCGTGTACTTCGCTGAGGAAGCAATTTTTGACTTTACAACAACATTCCTTCCCTCCAATTATAAAACAAGAGGTTTTCGCTTAAAGAAAACTCCCCAAACTTAAATGAGAAAAAATACATTTAAAAGTAATTGTGTTTCCACACTTTCATGGTATAGAGATACCTTAGCTTGATTTATTCTCACGTGATTATTTGCTTCTCAATTTTGTGCTGTCTCTAATAGGTTTGACGCTTTTAATTTGGCCCAGATAGCAGGTTATTGGAATTCAGAGGAATTTTGACACTTGTGATTTTGATCAGACAGGGAATACATCAAGATCTCCTAGAAACCATCTTGACTTTGGATTATTTCTGGGAGCCTCTTTAAAAATGTGTATTCCTGGGTCCCGACTAAGACTGACCTAGTCAGAATTTCACAGAGTGGGGCCTAGGAATTTGCATTCTAAAAAAACAGCATAGTCATTCAATAGATATTGAGAATCTCTGGATCAGACGGTCCCTGAATGTCCATGACAAGTACCATTTCAAGATTGCTAGCACTGGAATTTGTATTGCAAATCATGTGTGACATGCAGTTGGGGATTGAGTTGTTCAGAGTGAGTCTGGCTCAAGACGGAGCATCTGCAGCTCAGGGAGGCTTTGTTCTCCGTTTGTCCTCATGAATCAGTCACTCCCAGGAAGAAATACGAGAACTACAACAAGGCTGAGCTCTTTCTCAGGGGTAATGGCGCATCAGGGCAGACCTGGTGGGGGATGGATTGATCCAACCGGAGAGCATAGCCAGGAAAAGGGGAAGGTCTACACCCCAGCTACAGGTGTAGCTTCCTCTCACCACCTGGAGTCTCTGTCCAGAGATAACCTTGAGGGCTTTTGGTTATTTGTTTTTACACATAGAATAGATAGTAAAAAGTTTCTTCAGTAGCCTTCAGACCTCTTCGAGAACCGATAAACCATCAGAACCAAGAACAGTTTTTAGATCCCTGGCTCTGCTGTGCTATTGGCTATTTGAGCAGTGGGGTCCAACTTTAATGCATTCATTTCTGCATCCTTCTATTTGACTTTTGAATTAGTCCCACTTTTTGTCCCTTGTTCAGATGCCTGAAGGAAGTCTCCCTTTGCAGGCAGCGTCTCTAACTCTGAAGTGCACTTGTTGCTTCTTCCAGTTGCAATCTCTTGTTTGCTTTAGTGTCTCAACCTCCATATTAACCAGACATTAGTCAGACTCCTTGGAGTCCTCTTCTCCACAAGGCTTCAACCTCAACCCTGTCCTTGCTGGGCCTCCATAGCCCAGTTGTAGCAAGAATCGTGCTAAGTCAGTTTAGTGAGAATCCTCCACCCTGGATGATATCTGATCAAATTCCTCACCCCCCAGGATCTGATCACCCTGCTATCCTCTCAGCAAGAATCGTACTAAGTCTGTTTAGCAACAGCCTGCTCTGCCCTTGATGTCTTGTTTTAGTAATATTTTGTTCACTGACCCCCCTCCTTCTCTTGGTTAGCTATCATCCCCAGCTGCCTTTGCTGTATTTGAGTGGAGTTGGGTACCATATCTCTCTCCTATTGTGATAACACTGAATAAAGACTTCTTCACTATTTTTACAAGTGTCAGAATAATTTTCTCCTTAATATTATGTGCACAGAGGATCCAAATTCCCATAAATAGAGGTTAAGAAACATCTAACCTAACCTTTTGTTTTACAAACAAAAATGGTGCCCAGAAAAACTGAGTTATTTAAAGATATTTTCTTCTTTTTGCAATGTAAGCCAGTTCCTTTTTGTACTACAGTGAATCATATCAGAAAAGCTGCTAACTTTCCCGGATTCACGTACTGTACTTTAAAGCCATGAATGTTCTGGTCATCCTGTTCTTTCTGTTTAATAGGTTGGAGAAAAAACAGCCATTTATCAAACTTATGAAGCTCAAACTATATAGTTAGGCAGAATTTCCAAAGAAGGTTTATGTATCTTCTATATATGAAATAGTATCCTGAAGCCAGAATTCTTCCATTAAAAAAAAATTCTCTCAACTCCTTTCTTTTTGATTGTATTGCTCTTTAGCAGAAGTTACCCAATAAAAGGCCTGAAGAGTAAACATATGGCAAGCAATTGTGATCACTCTTCCTTGCCCTGGCCAAAAGCTTATTAGATTATATTGATTTATCAGCTCTTTCCTTGCAGAAATAGCCTAATTAAATGCTTAGTATAGCCTTTGAAGATGAGTTCGGCTCAATAGATATCTTGGGTTCTAATTTTAGAAGCCCTCCCTTCCATGATTATATTTTGGATAATGAGAATTAAATGTTGAGGTCTTAAATTGACACACTTCTCATTCTTTAACATTTTATTTCCTAGAGCAGAAATGTTGTTGGAAGTCCAAGTTTAAATTGGGTCCAATCATAGAATATTTTTACCTTGAGTGCAAAGATTATTCTCTTGTTTACTGGGAGGTATATATGACTATTCTAATGTTCCTTCTTTCTCAAAAAGTTACTTGGGAAAATTTTCAAAGGCATTCTCTCTTAAGCTTTAGAGTGTGTATTTGCTGCATTCAGAACACACTATCTCCTTTTTTAGTAATGGATCAGTCTTTTTTTTAATGGACATTTTGTCTTTATAAAGACAAAGATAATATTGAGGACTTTTTTGTTTTGTTGTAAAGCCATGAGAGCTAATTTGTGGGCAAGTCTGACTTGGGCAGGGTAAAAGATAGGCTTGTAGGGTTGCTGTTAGGAAAAGGTAGGATATATATGGGTTTAGAGTAGTTGTGACTTTTTCTCTTTTCCTTCCCTTTCAGGAATAACAGGACTCAATTCTGTGGTAGTAAAGGTTTGGCAAATCCATATGGCACAATCAATCTTTAATCTAAGATAGTCTAAACCTTCAGGTTTTTGTGGGTTTTTTTTTTTTTTTTTTTTTTTGGCAGATAGTTTATCCCAGAGTAAATGTGAACACTGTTTTAAAAGTAAACTAAGCATCCCAAATACCTACCTTCTCATGGTTAAAAAAGTCTTGACGAGCCTTTGGTTCACAATGGTTCCTTGTTTTAAATTGTCCATTTGAGAGGTCTCTGTTAGAAATAGTTTTCTATGCTTACTTTCCCAATGGACAGTCGATTATATTTTAATCTCCTGGGAGATGACTGTGAGAGATGTAACTGCATTTGTACAACTGAAAACCAACAACAACGAAGAGAGGTTTTATTCTCTCCCTTTGGTTCCTGTGAAATTAAGGGCATCATCAACACTCCAGGGCATTTGAAAACAAATTTCCTTTTTGGAGGCTTTGATGGCCAGTAAATGGGCTGCGGATTTACCACGCTTCATAGAGCTGAAGGAACCTTGCTTCAGCTCCTCTTGCTAGACATTCACACATGGTATAATGCTGCCTCCACTTTCAGTTCAAAGCAAGCGTCGTCTCCTGGGTTTTCACTTAGCTTCTATTGCTGCTTCTCATTTATTTTGAGATAACAGTTCACTTCAAACTAGATAATCTTCTGATCAGAAAAAAAAAAACTCGTTCTTTTCCTTCATAAAATAACCTTTTCTTTGAAGACACAGTTCAGTAAATCCAATAAATTTTGAGGCAGCATGACTTTTCATTGGCTGAGTACTACGATAAAATATGAAAAACAAAGTCTTTTAAAGACGCTTTTGGCAAAAGACTTTCTTTTGCTAAGTTTAGAAAACCCATTTTATACATAAAATGGTTTGATAACATTAGCCCCCAAGTATTTTAGTTGTATCTGAGCAGTTTCAGCTTTTGAACTTTGTATGTGGAACAATGGAAGAGAAAGCAAGACATAACGCATGTGGTTTGTTATCGAGAAGGATAAAGGAAGTTCAAACATGTATTCAAAATGCTGTTTATTAAACAGCAGATCCTCAGAAATTCATTTTAGAAGTTGAAAAAAAATATCAAGATCCACTTTAAAAGTGCAACTTGAATCCATGGTCTAGAGGATGACTCAGCTGCTTGAGCCTGAGAATGAGTGTTACTGATGGCTGTTTGGGGGTGTCATCCACTGTGACTGTCCGCGAACCAATGATTTCTTTCAGAGGTTAGCAAATAAAGTCCACTGAAAACAATCCTAGGTGTGCTTGGGAATAACAAAATCCACACTAAAAACAACCGTGTGCTTTCTGCATGGGAAGCCTGAACATGAAGCTCGTTAAAAAAGTTGTTTTGAGAGTCACAACTTTGGATTCTGCCCAGTCTCCTGCAAATGAGAATGTAAATAAACATCTATTGGTAATATGTATGCAAAATTCTGGGCAACATAGTTTGAGATTCATTGCAAAGTCCCTGAACATGCTGATAAATGATCTGACTGCATGCAACTAGAATCATAATTAAAGTTAAAGTTTAAATTTATACTAATGCTTTGTGAACTCCTGGCTGATAAAAAAAAATACCAGTGAATATTCAGTTGGAGTTTCCGTTTATGGAATGATTCTTCATTCATCATGATATGATTTCTGTAAGGTTCTGTGAAATAGATAAGGCAGGTTATATAATCTCTGCTGTGAAGAGAGGGTAAATAATAGCCAAGATTTATTGAGGATCAACTATGAGCTATACATTGTTTGAATATTTTGCATATATTAACTCATTTGTTTCTTTTCACGGCCCTAAGAAATAGATGCTCTTATTGTGCTATTTTGCAGGTGAAGAAATGAATACACAAGGAGATTGAGCAGTTTATCCAAGGTTGTATGGCCAAAAATGGTGGAGCTGGGATTTAAGTTAAGGACCAATTCCTACCCCATTTTGCAGATGAGAAACCTGAGGCTTAGAAAGGCTATAAAACTTCTCTAAGGTCAACAGCCTAGTTGACCTTGGTGCAGAAGTTCAGACAAGATCCAACTCTAAAATCTTATCTTTTCACCATTTTATTACAATACTTCTTTTAACCTTGGTTTCTCACGTGATTTGATGTTAGGAGGTTTACGCAGATGTGTCACTTAATTCTGGCCATGGTACACAGAGGATATACCGTTTTGGTTTCTTTCTCTTACTACATGAATTTTAGTGTCCATTTCTATTTTGCAGTTTTAATTATATGCAGATAGATGGCTTTTACTTGGGGTATTGACAAAAAAGTTGAGGGTGGTGTAGGCATGGTGCTAGGAGTAGAAGATGCAAGGTGTAGAGAAATGTATTGGGGTCACTGGGAAACCATTATCAAAATATATCAGTTGAAACCTCAGAACAAATGTACCATACCTGGTGGGGTGGAGTGGGGGGCTTTCAGAAGAAAGGAGCATAGCTCTGTGGAATTTCAGAAAGCTTCCGCAGCTGAACCTGATACTGTCTTTAGTTGGGTAGCAAACTACAAGAGGTTCACTTTGCACACCTTTCACAAGTGATCTCTCTCCTCTTGGAAAAATGTTCATGTTGTAGATATGACCTGACAGTTACCAAGTACAACATTAGGACTGTTTTCCTCTATCTAGATAATGTACTTTATCTTTCATTTGTGGGCAGCATTGTCATGCTATCTGTGGCCATTTAAAATCTGTAGGATATTTTTCCCCCTTACTGTGACCAAGGTAAAAATAGGTCTTTCTCTTTACAGTAAGTTCTCTGTATTAGATGCATCTGGTTTGGATTCTTTTTTAGTATGGATTTAGTATGGATTTTGTAATTCAGTACATTGCTATCTTTTCCTCCCAGATTTATACCATATGTAAATTTGAAAAGTAGATCTTAATAAAGCAAATGATATGAGAGAGAGAGAGAGAGAGAGAGAGAGAGAAAGAGAGAGAGAGGAAGTGAAAGAGGGAGGGATCTGGGGAGAGGGAGAGGAAAGGAAAAGAAAGGGAACCAGGAAAGGCCAAAAGTGAAAATTTGTGTTTAAGGCCTCTCTCTGGGAGAATACTAACTAATCACATCTATTCATATTCTTTGGAGGCAGCTGTTTAATAAACTATTAAGATTTCCAACTATCATATTACTTAGTAATGTTTAAGGATATATGTTTTGAATCAGACAAGCATAGGTTCACATTCTGCCCGCCTACTTTGGCTATGGCCAAATAATATAACATTTTAAAAACTTGGTTCCCTTCACTAAAAAAAATGGGGATAATAATACTAGTCTTGTTTTAAAGATCAAGATTTTATATATATATATATATATATGAGGGAGCACATATGTGTATATAGACTAGAACGTGACATACAGTAATTATTCAAAAAATGAAAGCTATTATTATTAAATTTGTTATCTATGAGGATATTGTGAGCGAATGTATGTCTTTCTATATCGGACTAATACTGATTTAAAAAAGTAGTGAAGAAATTTTGGCTTGGTTTACTTTGTAGATCATCGATATATTAACATTTATGTCTCTTATTCTGGGAATAATCTAATAAACAGTTTTAATCTACTCGTGTTTCTTGGTTTGTAAAATCTTTGGCTGATGTTTTCATGTTTCTGTATGTGGTGGAGTAAAACCTTGCTTTTCTAACTCTGGAGTTAGGTGTACCAGGTACTGGCTACCATCTCTAGGGCCCCAGGACTAAATAGCTGAGGAGGTCAGCTTTCCTGCATGACTTTCTTTGTGGAAAGTCAACCTGGCTTTAGTTTTCTTTAGCAGCCACTTTCTAAAAGTTCTCAAAAAGTTGGCTTCCCCATCAGGTTAAATGAAATGAGCCAGAAAGTTCTCAATGCTGGTAAAAAGTCAAAAGAAAGAAACAAAGATTCTGTGGAGGGCAAGAAAATGAATGATGAGATAGGATTGGTCTTTTTTATTCAGTAGCCAATTTCACACAATGTCATGTTTTGTTGTGGATGAGGGGTTAAAGAGATAGTAAAGATTTATCTCAGATTAAATCAGATCTTACTGCTTTTGACTACCAAGTAGACAAACTGGAGAAGTTTCCTGTGATCCCCAGAGGAAGTTTGAATGGGTTTCTGAGTGTGTCAGGAGATAACTTTCCAGAAGTAAGTTTACAAGCAGACTCAACCAACATTTTTATTTCTCTTCCTGTAGCTTCTAAGATGACAGTAGTTCTAAGATGTTTAATAACCTCAAGAAAATATGTCCTCATTTATTATATGCATTTTATGTAACATTTTATTGTCACTTTAGACTTCAGGAATAACGTTCAGTAATTTTAAAACTCAATGCAGTGACAGAAAACCACTGGCATTATTAACTTTCAAATCAATGAGAAGAGTAGAAAAGAATGTTTTAACAAAAGAGCTAATGGCTGTTTTCTTTAACCTATGGTTGGAATAATTAAATAGCATGGCCTTTTCATGTGACACTGAAAGTGAAATGGAGTCAGACTTTTTATATCTGAGTTTTGTAGAGAATGTCTTTGGCAAATGTGCAATAGGTTTCAATTTTATTCTTCTCTTCTTAAATAGTGTTCTTCGTTTCAGAATGGTATGACTCGTGTTATTCAACATTTATTTAGCACTGGCAAGAGACTCAGCTCTTCACTGAATATCATAGGTAGGAATAATCTCTTCCCAGTGGGCATTGTATAAAAATAAGGTAAACAAAACCCCAATATTATGAGATAATTATCCATGACACGAGGCAGAGGTAGAACACTACACAAGCACTGTGCTCTTTCAGAAGGCGTTTTAGTACACAATAAATGGAAGCAAGAGCGCCCATACCTTGGTGCTGTCATCTGGAATGCTGGTAAGACACCCCCCTAAAGCTCTGTTAAAAAGCACAGCTGAATGGAGCACAAAGAGAAACCCATGGATTTGAGAATGTTACCGTGCCTTCTGTAAAGCTTTATCTCAGCACTGTGAGGCTTTAAAAGCAGTAGTGATTTTCCTAACATTGCTACAGTTTCGACCACCCGGCTATTTTACTCCTTTGTGATTTCGAATGAATTATTGATAAGGAATACTTCAAAGGTGTGCAAAAATTCTTTTACACTTAACATTTATAAAACAATGATGTTGATGGAGGGAAAAAGAAAGCCCCTGTCAATATTTTTCTGAGACTAAACAATAACAAAGTGCCTTCAGGATTCATTTTAATGAGAAATACTAGGTGGCTCCGTGGAAGTCTCGAGACAGGCAGTGCACACTAGGAAATTAATTATCGCTTGGCAGCCAGGCAAATGTATGCGGCTTATGGTGGCATTGTCGAAAATAAATATTCTTTTAATCAGCGATGCTGGCTTATTTCCTCAAAGGTAACATCAAACTTTAAATGCATAAGTCACATATATTTAAGAAAGGATTTCAAAACAAAGGGCTGGCTTGGCTTTTCCGACTACCATTTTCAGGTTCGTGTTTGCACAAGGCTTCCTCCACGCAAGGTACAACTGATCCCTTAGTCTTGTCCATGCTCAGAGAACAGGGCTATCATTACCGACAGCATTTTATCTAAGCCTGACTCTGATCTGTGCTGGAGGAGACATTGACTTTCATGATGGTTTTATGGATCGATGATTCAGGTGGTTTTCCAGATAGCTCTGTTGGGTTCCTGGGCCACGTTTGCAAGTCAAAGCTGCGTCTCCTCCCCGAGGTGGAATTTCTCAGCTCAAGGATTCACTTCTTAGCTGCCTCCCGCTCATGCAGTTGGCAGCTGACCGGGCAGTGCTGGTAATGCAACTGGAGTCTTCAAAGCGGCAGGTGATAAGAGACGCTGGGATTTTAACAGCATAATGAATTAATTCACAAACTCACTGAGCACAGACGATAACTTTGGTACAATTTCCAGTTACAATTAGGAGGGGATTGCATTGTTTTACAGGATAAAGGTATTAGTCCTGATTCTTGTAACGTAATGTGTAGCATACTGGTATCTTTGAGGAAAAGCCAGGTTCTGGATGTGTGAATTTGCCCGTGACCAGGCTCCTGAAATGGATGCAAATTGAAATGAGTGATTTCTGTGATAGCGAAGTGTGCTGTAGCGTAGCCTCTGTACCCAGATCCTTAAAAGGGGCTGGCAGAGCCTCAGAATCTCATTTTGCCTGAACTTTTATCCAAAAGCAACATAACTCTTCTTCAAATGTATGCCAAACTTGTTATTATATTTTGAGTTCATTGGGGCTGAACATGCAATCTTCATTTTGTATGTGAACCTCATAACCACTTCAGTGACTGCCTTCAAAATCAACAGATCCAAGACAACTTCGAATTCTTAAGTTCATTATGGAGAGGGAATCATTCATATCTTCCCTATTATTTCTGGTGTTTTCTCCAAAACTGTCTCTTGTAGAAGAAATACAATTTTAAATCTGAGAGACGGTGGTCAACAAAACAAGTTCCCCTTTTTTCAGCATTTGATTGCATCACCAACAGTATTTTCAAAAAGGAAATTGCGAGTTTATATGTTAACAAATGAGTATGTATGTATGCTAATGTCTATTTTAGAATTATTTCCTATCATTTTTCTTCTTTTTCAGATTGTCAAAATCTATTGTGGTTACGTGTAGAATGCTCAAAGTACATATGAGGTGTACAGGGTAGTTAAAAAGTATCACTTGGTGATAATAGAGGTGATAGGTATAATGGTAAAATACTCTTTCTTTCATATGACTGACTTACACTGAAATGATATATTTATTCAATACAATGAATATTCAATGCGATTCAATAAATATTCATTGGACACCTGTGCTAGGCCCTAGGGATATTAAGATGAGAAAGATTCAGTATTGGTTCCTTATGATCGTAGATTGTATTGTTATTCTCAAATATTCACTCCCCTTCATAGAATAAGAGGATTGTATGTATCCCTTGCACTATGTCCTAAGGGAGGGGAATACACTTCCCTCCCCCTTCTTTGGCCGTGACTGACTTAGCCAACGGCACATGAATGGACATGACACATGCTATGTCTGAGCAGAACGTTTAAGAATCATCCAGCATTTCCATCACCACCCTTGCTCTTTTCTCTTTGCTGTGAGAATGGCATGTCTTAACAAAAAGCTGTTTCTAACTCAAAACGCAACCCTAACCCTCATGTGAGTCCTGGAAGGAGAAGACTGAATAAAGCCCCAGCAGATGACCCGCAGCTGCCAGTGTGCGCCAACACGTTTGTTGTAAGTCGCTGAGATTTTGAAAGTTGTTTATTCACCACACTAAAGCCAGCTGAAACACTTTGCATGGAGTTTGACTACAGTATGTTAATCTAAGACATTAAAAGTTCTGACAGTCTGCTTAGAAGTTTATGACCAAAAAAAGAGACTAGTTCTAATCCAAGAATCCTACAAACTAAAGTTATGTAACAGTCTAGAGATGGACTGTGAGCAGATTACATCTGGGTTATTGTGGCCAAATTTGGATACTGGTAAAGTTTAGTGAATTAATCATGTATCTATCTTCATTGAATTTGGGTCACCAAAAGAAATAACTCTGCTGTAATTTAATTGTCTCAGATGTATTGACCGTGTCCAAGTCAACTGGTAGTTCAAGGTCAAACCTTCCATTTTTTGTTTATCCGGTGGAGTGAGAATGAAGGTATTTTTTTCAGGGCAGTTAACATGTCAAGATTGTCCATGCCTAATATGCTATTGCCTCTCAGTATATATTAGACATCAACAAACATTTGTCACTGTCTTAGGGTCCAGGCTGATATGGGTAGAGAGGATTCTTATGTAAACTAGTATATGAGAAAGTGTGTGTATTATAACGCATGTGAGAGAGAGAGAGGGAGGCAGAGAGGGAGGGAAGCTAAAGGTTTAACTCAATTCACACTGTATTGTGCTTTTTCATATCTTTACTATGCACCTGCACGTACCAAATACCAAGTGAGAAGCCCAATGATATTAAGGTGAAAATTTTAAAAAACAAGATCATGTAACATATTTATTTTTGTTGATTCATTCTAGGATATATTTTACTATACATCCTTTGCCAATTGCCTTTCCTTAGACTTTGGAACTAGGACACGTGTTGTGGTAGACATTACTAGTGTTCTCCTCTCTTCACTTAGCACACAGCACATTCCATTTCCCACTCCCCCAGCATCTGGTTAGGTCCTGGGCTGGTCCTAGCCACTGGATCTGAATAAAAGCGCTGTATGTCACTCCTAGGCTGAAGCATGGCTCCCTTGTCTGATGTCTCTGATGCTCTGATGTCTCCTTCCATGGGTACTCTAGAAACACATGTTCAAGGACAATGCCACCTCATGGCATCTAAGTGGATCCCTGACTCACTGCTTGCATGTACAAGGGAGTTTTTGTGATCAAGAAGTGAGTTTATATATATTTTTTGTTACTAATCCATTGTCAAGAACAACATATAGTTTGTGACTGCTTCTCATTCTTTGCCTGGGGCTAGAGTTCTTTTATCTTCTAAAGTCTATCTTTCCTTCTTTTTTTCCCCCTCTCTACCTTCCTTCCTTCTTCTCTTTTTCCTTCTTCTTTTCATTCCAAAAGTATATATGGAACAGGAACCATATGCCAGGATCTGTACCAGAATTACAATGCTAAACAGCAAGACAGAGATCCTGCCTCATGGATTTATAGGATGGTGAGGATAACGAGCATTTTTTAATTCCTTTACCCTGTAGCAGGCACTCTACCAAACGGTCTCATTTAATCCTCATAACAGCACTTATAAACTAGGTCCTGTTGTTATCCCTCATTTATTGATAAAGAAAATGACCTTCAGCAAAAGAAGGGCCCACAGCCCAAACCATACAGGTAGTGAAAGGCAGGGTTGGGCTTCAACCTTGAACTGTCTGTTGCTGAGGTGCTAGTGTTCAAACACTAGATGACAGCAAGGGGTGGTTTTTGCTTCTCTGGATGGTTTGATGCACACATTACTATTATCAATACTGTGAAAAGTAGACACTTCTCCCCTCTCTAGGCAAGAGTATGTGCTTTGATGTGATCATAATGAAAAAGGTATCCGGGGACTGGGACAAGTCAGAGTTTCACTCCCCCTGACTTGCTGTCTGGAGCAATGCCAGGCCACGTTCCCATATGGCCCTCAGCGCTTTCATCCCTGAGCGGGAGGTGGTCCTCCACATTAGTGTGGCCGGCCTCAGGACCCATGCAGGTGCAGTGTGCGGGAGCGCACCGACCTGTGTGGACACGGGGGGGGGGGGCCTCCTCTTCAAGTCTCCAGGCAGGCCCCTGTGAGGACAACAGGGCAGTACTTCCAACAAAGGAAAGGACAGTAAACACTCCCTTTCCTGGGAAGATCTGTGGACCCATCCAACCATAACTTCCACAAACTATTCTTTGCAATAAAAAGGAGAGCTTTTCCCCAATTTATTTATAGGTTTGTTTTCCCACGGGAGCTAGCAGGGTTTTGAAACAAATCAGGTTGAAGTAAGGATTCTCATTGTCGCTGCTCCTGCCTCACTGATGACACATAGCTTATCTTTTTCGAAGAGGCACGAGAAACTTCTTAAGCCTTCTTGCTTAAGAACAATTAATAATAATAATAACAACCGTTTGTTAATTTCATTTGCTTCCCTCTGAGCTGCAGCGTCACAGCATCTCAGGCCACTCCGTGGAGCCCACCACTCCTGAGCCACTGAAACAAGCTGTGTTTTGCAAAGTATGGTCCACCGATTGTGTGCATCAGAAATACCTGACGTGGTTAGTAAAGAGGCAGATTCCAAGTCCCATTGCAGATCCACAGAATCAGAAGCTCTGGAGATGGGATATAGCACTGAGCACTTTAAGAAGCTCTGAGGAACTTTGCACTCACCCACTAAACTTTGAGAACAGTGGATGGGAGGCAGAGGCCGTCTTGGCTGGTTCTTGGCACCGCCTTGCTGACAGCTACCTTTTACTTCTGTTCGACCCCTCGACCTTGAATAACCTACGGAGCTCCCAGTAATAAATTTTATATTACAAATAATCCACTCAGCATGAGATAAATACTTTTTTTTACATTATTGTTATTTTTTTTAAGAGACAGAGAGGGACAGAGAGTGAGCAGGGGAGGGGCGGAGGGAGACACAGAATCCAAAGCAGGCTCCAGGCTCTGAGCTGTCAGCACAGAGCCCTATACATGGCTCAAACCCACAAACTGTGAGATCATGACCTGAGCTGAAGTTGGACGCTCAACTGACTGAGCCACCCAGGTGCCCCTACTTCTTTTTAAGGCAGGAATTGAGATTCCAACCTTTAGGAAACTACAGCTTCGTCTGTTGCTCTCCATTGCGCATTTTCAAATAAAACTTCCTTCTTGAAAGAAATTTCACTTACAGCCTTAAAAAGCTCTTTTTAAATAATTTTTAAAATTAGGTTTGCTGCCTAGTGCCTCCATATTACCTCATGCTGGCACCTGTGAAGATGCCTAATGGAAAGTGCAATGGAAAACCCAATGAGCCTAGGGAAGAAAGTGAAATTTAGGCCCATTTTACCCATCCTTCTTAGATGTTTTAGCACTATGATTCCTCTTGGGGAGTTTCTTCTCCTTAGCATACTTTTTTTTTCTCTTTTGTTCGATCACCTCCTCACACCCTCTTTCTATTATTTTAAGCAAATATTTAGGTTTTAGGGCTGAACATCTCTTCAGACCATTTACAATAAAGCCTGATTCAGAAGGCTCGTCAGTAAAGGGGAAGAGAAGGCGGGAAAGCAAGGCTCTCCCTGGTGCTTTTGAAGATGACGGGGTTTGCTAGAAGAAATGTCATGACCAGAACTCACATGCTTGTGGAAGGCTCAGCAAGAATGTATCATTTCAAATGTGCAGCACATATCTTACCCGAAGTTACAGGAGGAAAAAAAACCCAACTCTTTCTAGCTGAAGCAAGTTATGTAGGCTATGAATTATTTTATTGAACAGCGTTAAGTGCTTTCCTGTTGGAAATGAGGAACTTATTAATTATTTTAAGTTTGAAGTAATTAAGCCAGGCGCTGTCAGGCTGACATGGTTTTCTCAGCAGGCGGCTGGATTCTTCTAGCAGAGTGAAGGAGTTTTCCAGTCCCATATGCTGAGCTACAGGTGAGCCAGTTGGTAAATATGTGACATCTTTTAATTATACCTCGTTGCAAGCTGTAGCTTGTCTCGTAAATTATTTGATCATTTGTTGCCCTCTCATGAAAGAGAAGATTTGGTGGGTTTCCCTAGGTGAGGGGGTAAGGATGGAGGAGTGCACGGAAAGGAGGAAGATCAGCACTGTGCTAGGTGCTCTGACATCATTTCAGGGCCTTCAGATGACTTTCTAGTACAAGTTCTGGAAAGGTCCTTGTCTCAGCTGGCTGAGCAGTTTCAAGAATGCAGATAGCACTGGGCACAAAGGTTTTGTAGCAGGCCCCCATAGGGCCTGGGTAGTAGGAAAGATGGACTTTACTATTCACCTTTTTTCTGGGCTTTTCCTATATGCTTTACCAGCCACCAGCTGCCCAACTACATTCCAGGTGCATGGTGGAGAACTTCTGAGCTCACATCTGCTCAAAAGAGGAAAGAGTGAAAAATAAAATAGCAAGAGGGGGCTGAGATGGGAATGTTTCAGCTGAAGAGACAGACTTTGCATACCTCGAAAAGTTTTCCAACTTATTTATTTTTGCAAGGCTAAAATTCAAAGGCCTCCTTTGGTAGCCATATTTCCAAACCTTCCTTGCATCAATTTGGAAGAGTTTAGAACAAATTTGTCTTTGGCATTCTACTTCACACTGCCTACCACTGCCACCTCCATATCCAACAGCAAGTTCCAACAAGTCGCTACCCCTACATCAGCCCTCCATGAAACAGCATGTTTGTAGCCTAGGGTAGCAGTATGTTCCCCATTTACCTCCTGTCATCCAATGATAGGGAAATTTTCTTTTCTGGGCTCAAAATTTATTTGTTCTCACTCTCTGCCTTCTGCTGGATAACAACTGGCTAATTTAATAATGACATTTTTGCTAATGTGTTGATCCAGTCACTCATTTATTTAACCATTATTAATTGACTGCCTATTTTACGCTACTGTGGAAACATTGCACAAAACAAATATGGTCCCTTCTTTCTAGAAATTATCTTCTAACGTGAAAGAAATCCTTTTTGGCTTCCATATGCAGTGAGCCTGAGTCTCCATCCTCAAATTTCGGTGGGCAAGAAATAGATTAACTTTTGAAAAAAAATCCATTTAATTTCAAATTCAAATCTCTATGTTGCTGGCTTAGTGGAAAATTCAATCTCAGTGATTTTCTTTCATGGCCTATATACTTTATACAGAGAGAGAGGAACCCTGGGTCCCTGCATTTCCTGCAATAGGGAGCTTGCTTAACAAAAGTGAGCTGCCTGTAGTAGGCAATGCCGTGGGGGTGGGGTCACAATGTGGGAGAGGAAAATCCAAGCTGCTGCCCTTCTGTAGAGTGGGAAAGGCGGGGGGGGGGGGGGGGGGGGGGGGGGGGGGGGGGGGGGGGGTAAGGGAAGAGGGCCTGAAGGCAACATCAGCAGTGACAGTGTTAGGGGCACAATGAGGGCAATAAGGGGGTGACCCTAGGGTCGAGGATGCCAGAGGCGGGCTTTTGGGGTCAGTGTTGGTGAGCAGTGGGGTGCACTGATCCTGGAGTATTACAGGTATAAATAGGGCAGGGACAGGGGATGGGGGTAGGGACTTCCTGAGAACACTTCCCCAAGAACCGAAGGCAGGAATGGAGTGAGAGAGAGCGCATCCAGGAAGGAGGAGGAGGCGAGAGGCCTCAGAATTCTGTTCTCCTGTGGACTGGGGTGCTCGCAGGTTCAGAGACTAGCAGGGTAGGCTGAGAAGGGAAAAGGGCCAGCTGGCTGTGAGGCTGAGGGTGGGGGAGGTGGTTGCTGGAGGGACAGTATTTTACCCAAGTGCCCCAAAGCCCTAGATTCAGAAAGATTCACACACACACACACACACACACACACACACACACACACACAGAGTTGCTTGGAAACCACTCATCCCCACCTTTTCTCTTAATGTGGACATGAGCACACAGCCTTACCCATTCCCCGGGGAAAGAGCCTAGCTACAGCTCCGGCCTGGGCATCCAGTTGATTTAAGCACATACCAAGTCCCCTGTCCTCCACACAGGTGCAGCCTGGAGGCTGCTGCCCGGTTTGCTGGATGCCTGTCCTGCTTGTTCCCTTTCTCCCAAGTGCCTTCATGTCTGTCCTTGGTCCATCTGGACTGTCCACTCCGTGGTTAGGGATGAGGTAGGAGGGAATGGTAGGTCCTCAGAGATGGAGGGGGTCATGATCTTCAACAAGGCACTTGAGGAGGGGGCCGGGACATGAGGCTGGGGTGGAGAGAATATCCATGCAGGCTCTGGGGAGCCCCCACCTCCTTGGGCGGCTCAGTCCTCAGCACCTGGTCCAGCCTCTACCCTCAGTGCTCACTGAAGGGCCTCCTTCTGTTTTGGCATCAGCAGATGAAGATGGGGCTGGGCCGGAGCACAGAGGAGAGGAAGTGGCACCTGGGGAAGGCTGAGTAGAGACGGAAGCACAAGTTGACAGTGCAGAGAGAGAGGCAGGCAGCTTGAAGAGCAGCAAGACGACAAGGAGATGAACACCATGGAACGGAGTGCCAGTAAGATAATAATTGAATGACAATCCAAGAACTCTTAATCCAAAGCACAAATTACCAGGCAGCTCTAGACAATATAATTCCTTCCCATCAGTGACTATTAGATCATTTTCATTTCTGCATTATGTACAAAAGAAGAACACTACCATTGCAGCAGAAAATTCTGCATTGTTCAATGCAGCAAGTTTATATATATAAAATAAAGGCAGCCATCACATTTATAATCAAAATTTGTGAACTCCATGGTTCTCATCTTCTAGTTCTATCCTAACTGAAGAAAACTATCCTTGTATCTTGAAAGACAACATTAGCACATAGCATTCTTCAAAAAGCAAAATTTGGTTACTTTCTTTTGGTTACTTTTAACATAGTGGTTAAAGTTTTAAAAAGTTTTTTTTATTAAGCATACTTTCACAGACTAATTTGTTTAAACTATTCACATATTAAAACGTTAACATGCTTTTTGTTTCCTGTCTGAAACACAGACACAACTGCCAATACATGTTTTTAATGGAATCCTATTTTATAATATTACCTTGCTGAATATGTTTTATTGTAGTGATCATTAACAAATTATTTATGTCAAAATTTCAGCTCAAAGCCACCAAACTTTCAGTTGAAAATTTAATAATAATGTTTAGAGTTGGGCCTACCTATACATGTTTTTCTGGTTAAGCCTCCTAAGAGAGTGGAAATTTTTAAAATTTTTAAAAATGTTTTTATTTACTTTTGAGAGAGAGAGACAGAGACAGAGACAGAGCACAAGTCGGGGAGGGGCAGGGAGAGAGAGGGAACCCAGAATGTGAAGCAGGCTCCAGGCTCTGAGCTGTCAGTGCTGAGCCTGACCAGGGCTCAAACTCAGGAACCGGAGCTGAAGTCAGATGCTTAACTGACTGAGCCACCCAGGCGCCCCAAGAGAGGAAACATTTTAATGGAAAGCAAAGTGTCATGCAAATTTTATTCAAATTTAAAGCATGTTTGCAAATATTGCTGCCTGTTGGAAAAAATCTGTAGGTGCAGGAAAGTTGTGGATAGAGCCTGTTTTTCATTGTGGTTGACCTTTGCTTTGTGGATGTGAAAGCACACAATTTTACAAGCAAGCTTAGAAAATCATGCTAATGTTATAAACATCAAGTGGAATAAAGTTAAAATAAGTTATTATTTTTCATTTAGTACATTTTATTTTTTTGAAGTATTTATTTATTTATTTTTAATAGTTTATTATCAAATTGGTTTCCATATAACACCCAGTGCTCTTCCCCCGCAAGTGCTCTCCTCCATTATCACCACCTCCCTTCCCCCTCCCACATCCCCTTCAACCCTCCGTTCATTTTGAGTACTCAGTAGTCTCTCAGGTTTTGCATCCCTCTCTCTCCCCAACTCTCTTTCCCCCTTCCCCTCCCCCTGGTCCTCCATTAGGTTTCTCCTGTTCTCCTGTTAGACCTATGAGTGCAAACATATGGTATCTGTCCTTCTCTGCCTGACTTATTTCGCTTAGCATGACACCATCGAGGTCCATCTCATTTAGTACATTTTAAAGTAATCTCTCATTTCACAGTAGTACTGATAAATAAACACCTTTTGCAATATTAAAAATTTTTTTAAATTTATCTAGTATATACAGTTGGGTCAGATTACTTGACTCTGTGCAGATGCTCACAGCTATTTGTTATCCTAGGTGAATCTGGGCTCTGCCAAAGACTAATGAACCAAATTGTAAGACAGTCTTTTTCCTTATACTCTTGCTTTTCCATTAGGACATCCTAGTTCATTATTTTTTAACTTATTTTTTTCAATTTTTTAAAATTGTTTTTTATTTATTTTTGAGATACAGAGAGAGACAGCGTGAGCAGGGGAGTGTCAGAGAGAGAGGGAGACACAGAATCTGAAGCAGGCTCCAGGCTCTGAGCTAGCTGTCAGCACAGAACCTGACGCGGGGCTTGAACCCACAATTGTGAGATCATGACCTGAGCCGAAGCCGGATGCTTAACCTACTGAGCCACCCAGGGGCCCCTTAACTTATTTTTTGTAAGTCTGTTTTTAAAATTACTTATTACCAAAAAGTAAAGATGCAATGTATGTATAATATTAAAAGGAAGCCGCCCTAAAGAGACATTTAGAACAATGACATGTCTGAAATATACACATATTTTGGAAAATATGAAGGTGCCAAATGCAGAAATTTATGAAGAAAAATAGGCACCAAATAGTAGGTTTATTTTTAGTGTAGTGTTTCTGGAATGAGTTGGTACTAAATAAACAATGTATATGAATAATAACATATAAGTTGAACAATGAGTCCAAGAAATCTGAGTAATAATTAAGGAATCTTTAATGGACCAAAGTATTAACTAATACCCTTATCAAAGGAAACTAGATTTTCTCAAACTTTTCTTAATGTGTGTGTGTGGGAGGTGCAGGGAATGTTTGTCTTCAATAAAAAGTAGACATAAAACCAGACAAGATGTTCTTATACGTTGAATTTTATACAAACATGGATATTTTACCTTCCAGAAACCTCTTCCACAAACATATTGACTACCCACTACCAAGGATATTTGATAATCTATCTGGTAAAGATAGAAGATTAAACAATGGTATATCAAAACACATTAGATGTTACTTTATATAATAAAAACACCCCTTTTCCATGAAAAGAAGGCATCAAAGTTTTTTTTTAATTATAAATTTCATAGCTGTAAAACAAATATATTTTCCCAACTTTTTCAAGAAGTGTTTTCAGGAACAAGAGGGAAAGGGATCCTGTAAGATTCTGAGTTTCAGGGGGATGCCCTTTGGGCACCAATCTGAAGTGGGTGCCGTGAAGACAGCTGTCATCTTAGTCCCCATGATGCCCTCATTCATCAACGACATGCATACACTGTGTGCCAGCCTCCGAGGTACCTGCTTTATAGGGTAGGAATTTGCTAAGGTAAATGGTAGAGTGGCGACTGGCTCTGATGGATAAAAGTGTAAGATCTTTGTTTACGGTGATGCTGTTGAGATGTAGGAGAAAAAAAAATTAGGAGGATATGATAGAGCCTGTCAGGGCATTCTAAAGTGCCTACTATGTTCAGACTTCTCACCAGCCCCCCATCCCGCAATGGATAAGCCACCGGTGAAAGAGAAAAGAGAAACAGGGCAGAGCCGCGTTGAGAACGACAGCTCTTTTGGAATGAAGTGAGGCAAGAACTCTGTGAGAGAATATGATCGGCCCAGAGGGAAGCTCCAGTCAGTTCAGAAAGCCTTAGGAGAGAAGTTCTTGGGTTCTTATGAAATCAATCCATAGGCTGATGTCCATTCTGCCTATGCCCAGAACTAGACTGTGCTTATAGAATTTGCACACTTGAGAAAATGTTCTAAATTCATGGCAGGAAGAGAAAGCTTTCTCTAAAGGCTGCATGAGTCCAGACGCTGAAAGACAGAGCGTATATTAAACTCTGGAAATCTCTGTATGCCTTTCGAAAAACCTTTACTTACTGTGTCATCTATGTACAACATTGTACTGAGTATTCTTTTTTGTTTCATCTCGATTTTGAATCAGGATTTCCTTTTCGACAAACTAAATTACCTGAACGTAAGCAGGGTAGAAAGAGTCCATTTGTAGTTAAAACCATTTTCTCTTCAACCTGAATTTTGTGGACTATATTACATTTGTAACTGGTAACCTGTGTCTCATCCAGCAAGTTAAGCCCATATTTCCCTGAAAACTCTTATGCACATTTATAGAACCTTCAAGATAGAAACCACTTCACGCTCAAAAAATGCCCTCAAATGCAGCCATGTGTTTGTCATCCCACACAGGCAGCGCTTACAACCTCTACTCACTTTCCACTAACAAGGTGGCATCCTGGGACATTTTATATTTTCAGAAATTCTAGAAATAAATGGACATCTGGCCAGGCATTGTCTTTTGAGAACTGACCTAGGCACCCATCAAATTCAGAGCATCCTCCTTTCCTTGAAAAGTGGAAAGGATAGTCATGAAGGTTGTGAAGCTAACTTTGGCTTACCTTTTGAAAGCACTGTTGTTTGAAGAGTGACATCTCTTTCTGCATCTGTCTTGGAGAGTCTGTTTTTTTTGCGCTCTACCTGCCTTTCTATGGGTAGATGCACTCATATCTTGCATAATGACAGCATATTCATATCGCTGAACTGTGTCTCTCTGTCTCAGCTAGAGAACTCAAGGGCAGCTTTGAATAGGACACATCTTGTAATAGCCTAAAAATTGAGAACAACAACAAAAAAGAATTTTGTAATTTCAGCTGGGATAAAATAGTCTTTTGTAACAAAATTAAATGTTTGGTTTAGCTTGGCCCCTAGTGATAGTGATGTTCATTTTCATGGTGAATTGGTAGACTTTGCTCAAACAAGAGGCAGGACCAAAGGCCCTGGAGACTAAATTACCTCTTAGCTCTGGAAATGAAGTTTACCTCAAGCCCCAATTGAGATGAATGTGTGGTGAGTTGACAGAAAGCCTGGAAACATTTGCACACTTGGTACCAGGAGTGCAGACAAGCAGAAGTGACAAATTAAGATGATGAAATCTTTCCCATTCCTCATAGATTCAGAGAAAATATTATCTAATTAGCATGAGTTTGGTGAAAAGGTTGGTCATCTTTTTGTTGCCTAAATTTAAAGAATAATTTGCTTCTGTTTTATGAACAAGAGCTGTGTTAAAAAACAAACAGCCCAGTGTCCAACCTAGGAGTGCTCAAGGCAGCTCAAGGAGAAAGGGTGTCATCTGGCCCCGTGTGCAACAGCTCTGTGCGCGCTCTATGATACCTGTCATCTTTTACCCCAGTGAAAATGATGCCGCTCACTCGCGATTAGAGACTCCTATTGATTTCAGATTTTCACCAGACATGTTCAAGTCCCTTGGGCTCTGGGCGATTGTAGATTCTTATCAGTCTTGGAGTGAGGAAACAATGTAGTAATATAATTGGCAGAATGTAGCAACAGAGACTCCTACTTTCAATTTAGTCCTATATTGCAGTATCTTGATTATATATATTGGCATATATATTTAGAATTATATATATGTGTGTGTACATATATACATATACATTCTATTGGTTCTGATTCTCTGGAAAACATTGTCCATACACACCCACACATGCAGATACGTGTTCTTCACACTCATGGCCTCAAAGAATGCTCAAAGAGCAGACTAAATATTAATAGAAATCTGTGCTTATCTATCTTACCAAACACTTTACCCGCCTCCCCAAAAATCCAAATCAGCACAGTGCTCTGAGTAGACGGCGTTGTGTCATCTTACTCTGTTAGTTGGCTTTGACCTCCATCTCTAGAGTGATAATGGGTCCACAATTACACTGCAGCTGCTGTCTCAAGAGCTACTTATATGGGGAATCTGCATTCAGTAAGTGTTTATTTTGTGTAGTAGAGTGCCACCCAAACATTTCTGAGCTCTTACCAAAAAGTCATCCAGAAAGCCCACTTCACAAACTCTAGAGTGTAATGTGCAATTACTTTCTTTTTATCTTGAAATATCAGAGCAACACTTTTATCTGATCGAGGGACAGGACTTTCTACCAGTTCTAATTTTTCCTGCAGGATGTATGTTCATGTCCTAAACCTTAACTCACCAGTACAGATCGTGAGGTTTGATGTGTGCTAAACTGTAGAGCCATAATAAAAGTCAAAGTGATTTGTCAAAATTCTGAAGAAACGTAAATGGCTACATTTCAATTTGTGTCTGAAAAGAGTAGGTACTAGTAATTGCTTTAGGGAGCTGACCAGGATGAAAGACAGTAAAACATTTTAATTTCTTCTTTATGGGATTGTTACAAAGTCACTGCTTTTGAGTGGCACCTTCCCACACACTAGTGCATTGTGCTGACGCTCCGTTAGAGAGAGTGCATGCTTTCATCCAGCCAACTGCATTGCATGCGCTGTTATGTGAAGAGCATGACAAATCTGCATAGTTTCCAATCGCTCCCTCCATTTCCTTTTATAAAACCTTAGAGGAAAAAAAATCTTTGATAAAAACAAATGTAGCAGTAATGTGATCTTCATGAAGTCTTGTGATTAAAGAAAAAAAAATTAAAACCTCCGGGTTTTAGTTGGGAACACAAATGAAATGATTTACTTTCTTCTGCATATACCCTTTATTTTTACTTTCTGATCATTCTACTGAGACTGGATTTCACTAGAGTCCCCAAGGTAATGGGGCCTGGTGACTAATCCACTGAGCCATACAAACCCCATCTGCTTACTCACTTTGACATTTTAATAATATCCCATTTGGACCTTTGTTCAATTTTGCTTTGTGCTACATCTTTGTTCTAACATTACAGCTGAAAGAATTTATTATAATGAATATTATCAAATCTCACTAATTAAAACACACAGAAAGATTTTTGCGTATTTCAACTATATACACTTTCCATGGGAAATGGACCTACGGAAATTTGTCAATGGACCATCAAATTGCCCTCTTAATTATTGTTCATTGTATATTTTACTTGGAATAAAGAAAAAATATGATATTTTAAAAGAGGCAATGCCCTATTTTATTTCTACCTTAGTTTGAAATACCTGCATGAAACATTTTTCTTCATAAATACCATAAAATACATTATTCTAATGATATAGTAGCGAAGGAGAGCTTCACACAACATTGCTGATTATAGAAGCAATATTAAATGCTGGCTTATGTTGTTTTATAAATATGTGATTTCTTTGAATGAAGATTGATTATGATCTAGTATTTACATACATAAATCATACATATTGTGATAGACTTGTAACATGCTGTATGTGTTGCCCTTCGGGACTTGATTGTATTCAGCATATGCCATAGTCAAAAGCTTATTAATTATTATTAATTAATTCATATACTCCCTTTCACTCATACCAAGATATTGAGGAATATTATAGAAGGAAGAATGAAGACTTAAAATATGCATTAGAAGATCCCAAAAATATTTTGTCAAATCTTCATAGGACACTAAATACACAAAAATCCTACAATGTAACCTAGATTTTAAAGAAGGCACAGATGGTAAAGCAAGTGATAAATCATTTGCAGGATGCTAAGTTGCAAACAGAAAGTTAGGCATGATCCAGACTGTAAAGCAATGTAGGAGTCCAAGTGTGAAAAGATTTAAATAATAGAACAGTAACATGCAACACATTTTCTCTCTTTCCCAAGTGGTCTCAGTATCATAAGAATTTATCTGTGAGTACTGCTCTAATAAAATAATAATCATAGCTCAAATCTATAGAGTGCTCTTCAGAATATAATACCCTTTCACACACATTATCTCATTTAATCCTCTTGACAATGCCATGTGGTCAATATCCCTATTTAACAGATGTGAAAAGAGGTTCGAGAGGTTAAGTGGGTTGTGCAATGTCACACATCTAAGAAGTAGTTGCACACAAGGCTAGTGCTCTGAGTTTCATCACCGTGGAAGGCTGGGAAACACCATGCCCTGTATCCTCATTTTGGAGCTGATTCATTCATTTCAGCCATCTTTACAAAGTACATTAATAGCTATGGCATTAATGACCATCCAGTGATCTATATTAGTCACTTAGAGAGTAAATAAATGGATTTATTGTGCCAAGTTCATTAGTTCTGCCACATATTAATAATCTATACAGGAAAAATGAGGCAGAGACTTGCAATATTAATCAGACATTGTGATCACCAAAGAGACAGCTCACCTGTGTAATGGAGAGGTAATGTAGTATAGAGAAAAGACACAGGCTTTTGAGTTGCAAAAGTTCAGCTTCAGATCCTGAATCTTCCATATACTAGCTGAATTTGAGCAAATTAATTAATCTTTATGAGCTTAGCCACCTTATCTGTAGAAGAGTTTTCTTGAAAAAAAGATTAGACAGTAGTGTTACTGTCACATAAGTTTGAGCACTTAATAAGAGTTATCATAATTCAGGCAGTGTAGCTAAGCATCACATTTACTTCAACTAGAAACTTCCAAGGGACATAATTTTAAGAATTAAACCATAAATAAAGAATAAAGTTATTGGTATCAATTTACTAAATATCTAAACTACTTGAAGGAATGGATATTAATCATGTTATTTTCTAGGTAGTCTGGGTAAACATTCATGATTCATATATAAATTTATACTTTAGAAGAAAGGAAATTACTAAGAATTTAAAGGTTTAAAATATAGTCAATGACATTGAATTATAAGATTTCATAGCACTTGAGAACTGAAAGACATGATGGCATATATCTCTATTAACATTAGAAAACCAATTTAATTGACATCATCAGCATATCAATGATAATTAAAATTTTAAAAGTAACCAAACATCAGTCAGTACCCAAATATCTAAAAGGTACCAACTCATAACATTGAGCAACTCTAACACAATATCATAGAACAAGAGAACTCAAATAAGCCCAAACCAGGAAAACAGCTATTAGAACTATATTAGAACCAACAGATGCTCTATACGTATATATTTAATCTGAAATTTAAGAATAGCCAATCAATAGCAAGCATCCTTTTATAATGAAAACATCAGTTCTCTTAGGAGAAGAATCCAGATGGCAATTGATTTAATTTTGTGACTATATTTTCACTAGATTTTAAACTGGTATGATTTATGAATGAGTAATACTTGTCTGGGTTGAATTAGGTCCACCAATTCATGAGCCTACAATTAGAGGAAAATAAGTCTCCACGGTTTAAATCTAATGGGTAATGACTGATTAGTCCAATAGAAAATCTTCCTCAGATTCTTATATTAACTTTTGCTCTTTTAATATAATAGAAATGATCAATGGATAACTAAAATTGGATGAAAAAAATCCAAGAAATCAGATGATGTCAGATATTGTTTGCTATAAGAAAGGAAAGAAAAAGAATTCTATGGAGAAAACCTAAAAGGAAAAGGTATCTGCCTGACCTTGACAATAAAAGTAAAGATACTATTCTCTGAGACCAGGGGAAAAGAATAAATGAAAAAGATTAAAAAGGAAAAAAAAGACAAGGAGTCAGAAATGTAACTCTGGAATTGTAACATCAGGTATCTTGAATTCCATCAGTTTATATTTTCAAATGTAGAAAATTCACCAGGCAAGTAGACTGGTAGAGATAAAAAGAAATACTCCTAAATTCCAAAGATGTTTTAAGTTTAAGAAAATTTTGGGAAAAAAAATGTGAATCCAGCTAAAGTCTTCAATAAATGGATCAACAGAATGTTTCTCTTTTGCAAAGATACTTACAAACTAAAAAAAGATTTGAAAACTATTCAAGTCAACACAAGTCTAGACTCTGTCAACAATCCCCAGATCCCGAAAGAAAATTTTCAGCCTGGCATGTAAAAAGCTTGTAAGTCTCCATTTCATCCTAACAAGTAAAAGCTGAACAACTGAAAAATCAACAACTTTTCTTAGATCCATAAGAGAAGTGAGGTCACAAGACAAACTGCTGTCTCCCAAATTGGAGAGACATACAAATAAACATAGGGAACACATTTTACCAATGGAGATACCCATGAGAAGCAACCTCTATGGGATCCACTATTGAGGTAGGGAAACCTAAAATGTAATTGAAAAATTGCTGGAGGCTTAATGTGTACAGCTCAGAGTTTAAAAGTCCAGGAGGACCTAGTCATAAAGAGGTCCTCATACTTTTGTAAGTTTTACCTTCAGCTTAACCTGGTTTTCACAGTGAATATTTGAGAAAAAAAATCCCTTATGCTTTAAAAAATTTTTTTGAATGTTTATTTTTGAGAGAGAGACAGAGTGTGAGTTGGGGAGGGGCAGAGAGAGGGGGAGACACAGAATCTGAAGCAGGCTCCAGGCTCTGAGCTGTCAGTATAGAGTCCGACATAGGGCTGGACTCACAAACTATGAGATCATGACTTGAGCCAAAGTTGGATACTTAACCAATTGAGCCACCCAGGTGCCTCCCTTTATGCTTCTGGCAGTAGTAAAGGGAATATGAGATATGTCAGAGCATTATTCTTCACAAAGTCTGAACTAAGGATCAATTATCTAACCAGAACCTATCCTTCTGGGATTTTACTAGAGCCTAACTGGCCCAGGATGAGGGAAATTCCTAACTCCAACCCAGTCTAGTCATCCTGTCCCACCTAAGAGGCAAAGAGAGAGGAAGGGAACTAAAAAAATACATACTGAGTTCACAAAGCAAAGATGCAGTGATGCTAACAACCTGAGACCTCATCAGAGGACTGTAGAGTGTTTCCTCTTCCCCTACAACTTACTACACATTACTAAAGGCTTATTTACAGCAGTTCCTTTTACCCAGTATAACATGCCCCTCTACCAAGAAAAAATTACAAGACAAATTAAAAGGCAAAAAACTTTGAAAAGATAGAGTAAGCATCCAAACCAGACTCACATACAGCAGAGATGTTGGAATTATCAAACTAGGAATTTAAAACAACTATGACTAAGATGCTAAAGGTTCTAGGGGTACCTGGGTGGTTCAGTCAGTTAAGCATCTGGCTCTTCATTTCAGCTCAGGTCATGTCCCATGGTTCATGGGTTTGAGCCCTGTTTTGGACTCTGTGCTGACCATATGGAGCTTACTTGGGATCTCCTCTCCTCCCCTCTCTCTCTCTGCCCCTCTGCCACTCACTCTCACACACTCTCTCTCAAAAATAAATAAAATTTTTAAAAAAGATGCTAAGGGCTTTAATAGATAAAGAGGCAAAATGCAAGAACAGATGGGCAACATAAACTGAGAGGTGGAAATTCTAAGAAAAACAAAAAATAAATGCTAATGATTAAAAAACAATATAACAAAAATTAAAAATGACTTTAACAGATTTATTTGCAAACTGGACACAATTAGGATTTTTGAGCTTGAAGATATCTTAATAAAAAGTTCTAAAACTGATAAGCAAAGTGAGAAAAGACTGAAAAAAATCAGAACAGAATATCCAAAAAGTGTGGGAAAATCATAAAAAATGTAACATAGGCATAATGCTAATACCAAAAGGAGAAACAAACAAACAAATGGACCCAAAAAAATATTTGAAACAATTACGACTGAAAATTTCCTCTGAATTAATGTCAGACACCAAACCACAGATCCAAGAAACTCAAAGAACACCAAGTAGAAAAAAATGACAGAAATGCTGTAGATAAGTTCATCATTTTCAAACAAAGATACAGTTTTGAAATGAGCCAGACAGATAAAACGCCTTACCAATAGAGGAGCAAATATAAGAATTCCATACAACTTCTCCTCAGAAGCTATGCAAGCAAAAAGAAAGTGGGGTGAGATATTTAAAGTGCTGAGAGAAGAAACCACCAACCTAGAACTCTGTACCCTGAAAAACAATCCTACAAAAGAGAAGGAGCAAAGTTTTCTCAGAGAAGTAATCCTCATATGCCTGCATTAGTCAATTTATCATGTAAGAAAAGTTAAATAATTGACGCAGGGGTAAGGGAATAATGTCCTATAAGAATCTGAAGAGATGAGGGGCACCTGTGTGGCTCAGTTGATTAAGCATCTGACTTCAGGTCAGGTCATGATCTCACGGCTGATGGATTTGAGCCCTGCATCGGGCTCTGTGCTGACAGCTCAGAGCCTGGAGCCTTTTTCAGATTCTGTGCTCCCTCTCTCTCTGCCCCTCTCCCTCTCCCTCTTCCTCTCAAAAATAAAATAGAACATTAAAAAAGTAGAATCTGAGGAGATGAAAAGGAGATAGTCCTAGCACAGTTTCTCAAAATGTTAGATTCATTTGCAATGTTTCATTGTAAACTAAAATCTTAACTGAGTGATAGCTTTAGTTAACCAGAGTCACCTATAATTACAAGGTAAAACTTTTAATAGGAAGGGATAACTTTCAAACAAATAAGCTTCTACATGAATATATATAATTATATATAGCCCCTCACTTCAATATGCATTTGAACCAAACAGCTCCTCCTTCGTTATCTAAGTGTAGGTAGCTCTGGAGTGTAATGTTCCAAAGTTTATCTCTCATTTGGTTATTTGAAATTCAGAATTCATTTTTCAATAGCAACAGTATAATATGTGATGGTTTGCATATCAAGTGTACAAAAGACTTGAACAGGTGATATGCTTACATTTATAATTTTTTAAAAATATAGGATTTCAATACCAATATCTAAAATCTAAATTAAGTAAAGGCAATAGTCACCATCTTTGAGTTACCACATTAACACACAGGTAAATGTGTTTGGTTTTGTGATTGATTTGGATGTTTCAACTAATGTCTAAAGTCCTTCTAATGTCTTAGAAGTCAACGACTCTTTGAAAGCTTAATCATATTTGCTATGGCAGAATATTAGTTTCAGATCGAATTTATGAAACAGCAGGTTTACATGTTTTATGAGATGTGAATTCTCTTTACAGTACAATGGTATCTATTCAGTAATCAAATATGCAGTCTTTTTGTATGATTTTAGTATTTTAAAATCCTGTAAAATCTTATTTTGGCAGCTTTGCTTTTTAGAAAGATATTGTTTATATTTATAACTTATTTGATTTTCTTCACTAAGAATATGGCATTCAAATCATAATGTTATTCCAAGTTGCTTTATAACTCAGTATCCAGAAATGTATTGTGGCAAATAAAATAAAATTCAAAGGAGGTTCCATGTAGTTTATTTTGAGTTTAACAGGACAGCTGACGAGGAAGCTATCTTTCTATATTATGTAACTTCTCAAAATATGTGCAGAAACAAGGATGTTAATAAGTATTAGGAAAAAATTTAGTCCTGTGGTAAAATTAAGTCTCAAAAATGCTAAATTAAATAGTTTAGAAAGCTTTTTTAATTGTAGTACTCTTCAAAGTTCTTGATATATTATTGTACATATGGATCTCTAAAAAAGGAGGTGATAATATCTATCATTTCTAAAACTAAATTGACTCCAGAGTATCTTCCCAATCCTTTATTTTTCATGAACATACTTCAGGAAGTTCTCCTAAAACTGAAAGAAGAAATGATAGATGTTATAAAAGACTATGGAGGAGGGAAAGATTAGTAAGGGAGGCAGGATCCAGTCGGTTATTTGAGGCCTGATGGCTTCAGGGTTGGACTTGAGTTTGAAACTCACTTCTAGCCCTTTCTAGGTCTGTAAACTTGGTCAAGTGACATCATCTTTCTGTACCTCAGTTCCTTTATCTGAAAAATAGAGAAATAACAACCACAACCTTACAGGGTATTTTTGAAGACTACAGTTAAATTACTGGAAAACCAAAAAAAAAAAAAAAAAGAGAGAGAGCCTTGATCTGAAGTTGAATTATTTGGAACATTTGTTCATGGTTGAATGAGGAACCAGGAGAAGCAAAAGAAAACCAGCTTTATCTTGAATATACACAATGGGTCTCTAGCAAAACCAGAGTCTATGATAGTGGGGAATAAGGAACAAAGACAGTTGTATTTCCTCAATAGCTAGACCAATCCTTCTTTTTTTGTTTGTTTTTTTTTTAGAGAGAGAGGGAGAGGGAGAACAGGGAGAGAGAGAGAGAGAGAGAGAGAGAGAGAGAGAATAAAGTATAAGTAAGGGAGGGAAAAAGGGAGACATAGAGAAAGAGAGAGAGAATCTTATCATCCTCCATGCCCAGTACCCAGCATGGAACCCAATGTGGGGCTCAATCTCAGGACTGTGAGATCATGACCTGAGTTGAAATCAAGAATTGGACACTTAACCAACTGAGTCACCCAGGTGCCCCTAGAGTGATCCTTTTGAAGAACATGAGTGAAAATGTTGGACTGGGTATATGTATTGCTAAGCGCTGTTATATATTTAACAATCAGCTTTTTAGAAAAAAAGTGCCCTAATTTCTTATGCTTGTCAAATTTCATGGTGTAAACACTCCCACTATGGCTGATTTTGAGATACCATGCATGTCTTTGAATACATAGTTGTGAAGAGATGTTAACAATTCCACTGTAGGAGCTGGTACAAGTCGGCTCCAGCACACTGGTGTGTATGTGTGTGTATCGGTATGTATGTGACCTTAAATGGATGGAAGTGCTGACAAAATGGTATATCTTATCAGACTAAAATCTATATAGGGCTAAACATTGATGCTGCTTAGAGGTCACTTGCTGAAGCTGGAGACTTTGAGCTTTAAACTATGTGGTCTCCTGAGCTTGAGGAATGGGAGAAAAAGCCTCTGACTCATACACAGTCTGAGTTAAATCCCTGTAAAGGGACCCTCAGAGCTAGATCTTCAGTGTAATCAAAAGTAATTCTAGTCTCTGGGGACTAAATGGAAATTTGACATTAAGCTAATCAAATGATGAGGTAAACCAAAATCGCTTCAGAGAAGTTTTAACCACCAGCTAGCCCCAAAATGGATTGGTAGCCCACACGAGTGGTTCAAAACACTCATGTTTTGAGAGGAGAAATAAAGAGTAGCAGAGTCCATCTTTGAAGAAATGATGATTGAAGATTTTCAGAAGTGATGAAAGATATAGTTCACAGATTCAAGAGCTGAAATAAATCCCAAGTAGAATATTTTTTTTAAAAAGAAAGAAAGAAGAAGGGGGGCAGCCAGCAAAGTGACTGGCTAGTTACCTTGCATTCAGGGATGGAACTGAGAAGAGACAAAGTGTCACAGTATCGAGGCGCTTCTCCAAGGAGCTGGTTCGGGATTCCTTCAGGGGCAGCTCTATGTCATTAGAGAATTCAGGGATCTCAGAGGGCTAGTATTGCTTTTCTTTGTATTTTTGCTGGAAACAGGAAGCAAATGTGTGTTCCCTCACTTCGTTCTACAGATAGCTGGGATGATTGTTTTGCCTATAGGAGGTGTTGTGAGAAAAGATTCATTTGTCTTTAGAATCACACTTGAACTTGGGGGTTGAGTCATGTTTATTTTCCTAAAGCTCACATATTATGTACGATCATAATTTAGTGTAGTTGTAATTTAAAGGGGTTGCCTGAATATTTTCTTCCTTTTGTGAACTTGCTCCAGGTGTAAGAGCCTGTCTGGACTGGACAGTGCAGATTGGTATTTAGAAGCATTTAGGGCAGTGTCATCGCCCTCAAATTCGCTGTATGTTAAAAAGCTTCTTCTAAAGGAAAATGAAATCCTTTATTTTGTAGACATTTTTAATAATAAGTAACAAAACAGAAGTATTTTCTGTTAACCCTCACTGGGTGGGAAAATTACATTAACAGAAAATTCCATTCTCTGAGGCACTCCCGTTAACCTAGATTTTTACTTTAATTTGCCTATGTATTTATCTTCCTACCATCAAAGGACTAGAAAATTGTGTTAGTCTTAAATAAATGGAAGCAACTGAAGACTAGCATAGAATATTCTCTCTTCACTCCCCATTAATTTTAGTAAATTAATTTTACATCAGAATAAAATCTATTTTGGTGATCTCATAGGATAAGAATATTACTTAGCTAGAATAGTATAACTCATGGAAAAGGACCATTCTTTCAATCCTTTGTTAAATAAAGATTTACTGATTATTGGAGACTTATTATTTGCTAGGTACATATAAGTACTGGGGATATAAATAAGAGAGTAGATTTCTGCATCGGGCTATGCTATTATAACTGATACCAGACTACTGCTCCCGCCATAATCAACTGTAAGACTGGAATAAATGAGGTAACTATTTCTAGGCATTGGACAACAGCCAGCACAACACTGCAGTTGTAGAGACAAGGGAAATAAAAGATGAGCCTCATGATTGTCTAACTCTGCCTGGGGATAATTTCCTGATAATAGAGCAGAAGGCTGCTGTCTGAGAAAAGCATGGTGACCTCACAGAGCTAAAGAGACTGAGATCAAAGTTTGAGTCAGCTGAAATGGCTGGATTTTGCTGGATGAGGTATCAGAGACAGGAAATTATGCAGAGTAGGGGTTCCAGAATGTTGAGTGGTATTCCCCTGTGAGTTTGTGGCTGAGGATTGGGCTATATGCGTGAGGGTGGAAACACCCAAGACTTACTGGAGAGTAGAGAAGGGACACTGGAGGCTGAACACCTGTGGGAAGAGCAGTGCCAGGAAACATTGGAATTCTGGCACTGCCAGAATGGAGAGATCATTTTACTTCAATAACACACTGTACCCAGTTGAGACAGTAGAAAGGCCACACGTAGTAATAAGGGCCACAACCCAAGTAAGGCCTACACTAGACTCTCCCTAATGAAGCCTAAAACCAAAATCCATCAGATTTCTAGAGGAGGCAGAATTTGGATATTGAAGTAATCAGGAAACACAATAGGTTTTGCATGGATCTAGATAGTGAAGCATAAAACCAAGCTACATCAGTACACACTAATCAGCCAGCAATGGAACTGTCTGCTAACAAAAGAATCAATATTCTTCAGAAGATGACGGAATAGTGTCTCTACAATGTATTAGCAACAGTATCCAGTACCCAATAAAAAAATTACTGGACATACAAAGAAATAGGGAAATTATGATTTATAGTCAAGAAGCAAAGCAGTGGTTAGAAACTAACCCTGAGATGGGCCATTTATTTGGCATATATGACAAGGATTTAAAGGTAAACAATGTAAGTTCCTGCTCTCAAAGTCATTATAATTTGGTAAGGGAAGCAGATACGTAAAACAAAAACAAAAACAAACAAAGACCGTTGCAAAGTATGAGATGAACAATACGAAGGTTTTGTGGTTGGCAGTTATAGTTTGGGCACAAACAAAGGTAATAATCAAGTCTTTTGGGTGGATTCAGAAAGAGTTTACAGATAAAGCCAAGATGGCTATTAAAGGTTAAGTAGAAGCTTGCAAGGCTGAGGAGGGGAATACGGGCAGCACTGGCTATAAAATAGAGGGAATGTGTGTAAAGGCACCAGGGCTTGAAATAGTAACACTGTAAGCAGAGTAGTGGTTAAGAACATGGTTCTTCTTCTGTAAAATAGAGACAATGATAATAACACCTCCCCCTTTGGGGGGCTGTAAGGGTTAAACGAAGCGATCCAGGAATAGTACTTGATAAGCACTTGATAATGTTAGTTATTATCTTGGGAAATTGCTTGGTGTATTTCGGAAGAGGCTGTATATATCAGTATAGCTACAGTATACACAGGAAAAAGGATGTAGAGCCTCGTATGGGGGTCAAAGCTAAATGAAATAGAAGATGAGCACATTCCTAGCACTGCTGGTCCTCAGTGAACTCAGGGAAAATCAGCGGCGAAGGGTTCACTCTGGAGAGGCAAAGCCAGAACCAAGAATGAACCAAGTGCGTTGTCTGAGGCCTACAGAAATGATAATAGGCAGAGAACAGTTCTACTTTGCCCAGTGCAATAATGTCAATTCTTCTCTATGTGAAAGGCTAACAGACCAAATCAGGGTCACTATTCAAGCAGCTTAGAGATCAAAGAGAGGCAGTTGCAAATAAGAGTTACAGATGAGAAATAAGGTCAACAGAGAGTAAAATTGCCAATTAACTCAATATAAGCCAGACGAAATGTACCCTTGAGGATATGAACTGGATGCTACGTTAAGAAATATTAAGTGTGATCAAGAACGTAATGATTGATAAAAACTGAAGTGTAAGGACTTTCAAATTCCAGGTAAAATAGCAATGTATCCTTCCTTCTCCTAGAAAAAGCTTTTTGATAATTTCCTAAAATGACACTTTGTTGTTAATATTTTTATTTTTATATATTTTCTATAATGGCTAGGCCACAGAACTTTACAAACAGTCACACAACATTCAATTGCAAACATTTCTATTGCAAGCATAAACCCACCTCTCTCCATCCATCAAAACTTGATTGAATGCCAGGACACTGCATCATGTCCTGAAACATTTGAAATTTGTCAAACAGGAGAGAAAATGAATCCCTGAGATACGGGCTTCCCTTAAAAAATGACTTGTTCAAATTCGGAGACCATCTGGAGAAGGACTAGCCTCTTTATCTACGCCCCCACTGCTCATTCATCAACTGTTCTCCCTAGGCTGTGAGGGATGAAAAAAATAAGTAAATAAATGAGAGGAGTTGTAGCCTCTGTCCTTAAAGAACTTTTGGTCTTTAGTTAATATCCTACCAGCATAAGGAATAAATGGACCAGTTTGATTGATGATTAATCATTAGTGTGCTTCAAAATACATAAATAGCTCAGATAAAAATAACTAAATCTATTATGTTAAATGTGAAATAATAACCTCAAGAACAAAACTGTTTATTCAGTTGAACAATGATCAGCTTGTTGCTGATAATTGCGTATATATGCTTATGTGTGATTGTATATATGTGTATACGTATATAGATGTGTTTATGTGTTACATCTATATACACGGAAATATGAGAGAAATTCTGAGGTTATAGATTTATCAGCCTAACCTACATATTCTAGGAACAATTAAGTGGCAAAACCTTAGTCTCTAAAGGCAGGGAGTTCTTTGATACGGCTACACAGGAAGTATCATAGAATCAATGGCTTTTGCACAGTGGGAAAACAATTTCAGTTAGAATTCAGCTTGGAAGGTTTTCTCTATCCATCAAAAAGCCAGGACTGGTTATAAAGCCCTTTCCAATGCCACAATAGTCTGAGGGAGACAGTAAAAAGTGCAACATAGAAAGAAAGAGATGTTGCTATAAAGTGCTTGGGTAGAATTCAAAATCCTGTCAGATTTACTCAGAGCCCATACTCTTCCTCTCTGCTTTCCTCTGGGGGAAAGATCATGGGATCAGAAAGGTAGGAAGTTGAATCCTGGCCCTTGGGCAAATTTCCTAATCTTTCTGCCTTTCATTTCCTTTATCTTTAAAATTCCAATCCTTAGCAAAGTACTAGCTGTGTAGCCGCACTTAATAAATATTTGTTGAGTGAATGAATAACTGTAATGAATAATGGCTAATTGTGAAGTTGTGAAGGTTAAAAGAAGCACAGTGTCTTTTATATTTGTGTAATGCTTTGCACATGGCAGGTGCCAAATAAGTACTCCCTTCTATTCTCATCCCTTAGGGAAAGAAGCTGTATGTTATACTTCTTTTGATTAATCATAGGAGCTAGCACAGTATTAGATCTTTATTGGTTATTTAATAGTACTCATTTTATGTAACAATAATTGGAACCTGGGGATTTATGTCAGGCTGATGTATGCTAAGTGTATTATAGTAATCTAGGCAAGCAGTGTTTAAGACAGGGGCTGCAAAGTGCAGACTTGTAGGCTGTATCTGCAGATGTGTTAGATTTTGTCATGCACAGTGCTTTAAATAATGATACCCATTGGAATGTCTTTAGAAGGGCGTATGTGCTCTGGCTCTACTGGAGTCCCCAATATGTCCTGCTATCTCATAGGCTGAGTTCATGCACATCTTTCTGGCTGCAGTTAAGCGTGTATCTCTGGATCAAGACTAAGGTAAAAGTATCAAGAATTGCAGTAGGGACACTTGGGTGGCTCAGTTAGTTGAGTGTCAACTCTTGATTTCAGCTCAGGTCATGATCCCAGGGTTGTGGGATTGAGCCCCACATCAGACTTTGTGCTGAATGAGTCAGGCTCCGTGCTGAAAGCACAGAGACTGCTTGGGAGTCTCTTCCTCTGCCTCTCCCCTTGCTTGCATTTTCTCTCTCTCTCTCTCTCTCTCTCTCTCTCAAAATAAATAAACACAAAAAAATTAAAAAGTAAATTAAAGAATTGTGCTAGAGAAATAGGGATATTGCCTTTGAATGAAGCACAGATGGAGAAAAGCTTAATTGAACATAAATACAAGCTGAAAATTCCTGGACTGCTACATATCTAGGTGTGGTCTAATACCACATATTAGTTCATTGATAATCCATAGATTTCAGGGAAACAAAGGAAATTCTGATAGAGGTACTTTAACAGAGCATGTTAAGTCTGATCCAATAATTTTTAGATAAGATATAGCTTGGCTCAAGAATACTTGTAAAAATGAAATCTAGATAAATATAATCAGATTATATTAGCCTCAGAAAATTGACATGACTAATAAAAAATAAGGTTCCAATTTGCCTGGGAGATGAAATGAGAATAATAATAATAATGAAAAAAAGTTATTTTGATCATGGAGTACATCAGAAAATGACCTATCACAGGTTCAATAGAAATATTAACAACAATTGAGTCATTAAAGCTTCCTAACCAGGGACATCTTGGTGGCTCAGTTCGTTGAGTGTCTGACTCTTGATTTTGGCTCAGGGCATGGTTCCCAGTGTCGTATGATCACACCCTGCACTGGGCTCCATGGGGCCTGCGTGGGACTCCATCACTCCCTCTCTCTCTTTCCTCCTGCCCCATCCCCTACTCACATGCTCGCTCTCTCTCTCCCTAAAAAGAAAAAAAGCCAGAAATATGCATATTAACTAAATACAAGTAAATGGAAATAATGCAGAGTTTAATATTACCAAAATAAACTTCTATTTATGTATTCAGTCAATTGAAATATTGTTTGTTGTCTTCAGCCTTAAATGTACCACTTGTGAAAAAGCATCAGAGTTGCCTTTTAATTTTAGTAGACTGTGTTTTTCAAATATGCAGCAGGTTTGTGTACTCTCATCTAAGACCTACATTTGGATTTAGAAGAAAAATCCTAGATTCAATGTGAAAAGGAAATTTTGTCTTTCAGACTAAGTTAATCATTATAAACTCTTTTTCCCCCCATAATTTAAAAAAGAGGGCAGGAACCTTAATTTTGTTCACAGATGTATGCCAAGTGCCTAACATAGTTCTTGGAACATGACAGGCATATCTATTGACTAAATGAAACGGCATCATTCCCATGACACTATGGTAGGTTTCCCGAGTCACAGCAAAATAAGCAAACAGTCCATCCTTTGAAAAGATTGTTTTAAATTCTGTAAGTGCTATAGTGTGGATGTTTGTGTCTACCCTACTCTCAAATTCATATGTTGAATGATGAAGATGGCGGTATTAGAGGTAGTGTCCTTGGGAGGTCATGAAGATAGAGCCCTTGTGGTTGGGAATAGTGCTTTTATTTATATTTATTTTTTAATTCATGTATTTATTTTGAGAGAGTAAGAGGGAGGGGCAGAGAGAGAGAGAGAGAGAGAGAGAGAGAGAGAGAGAGAATCCCAAGCAGTCTCTATGCTGTCAGTGTAGAGCCTAACACTGGCCTTGATCCCACGATACTGGGATCATGACCTGAGCTAGAATCAAGCGTCAGACCCTCAACTGACTAAGACACCCAGGGGTTTAGTGCTGGGTTTAGTGCTTTATTTAAGAGGCTTCCTAGAGCTCCTGAGACCTTCCTACTAATGTGAGGACACCTGGAGACATCTGAGACCTAGGAAAGGCTCATGTCACCAGGTTGGCTCCCTGATCTCAGACTTCCAGCCTCCAGAACTGAGAAATCAATTTCTGTTGTTTATAAACTCCCTAGTGACGGTGTTTTGTTATAGCAGCCCGAGTGGACAAAGATCTTAATGACATACTTTCTTCTAACTAAATTTGTAATAGATGATGGTACGATTTGTTCGTTTAATGATTTTATTTAGAAAATAAAATTTTGCAACATATATCATATGGGAGGAAAATTCCATCAGCTTATGAAGTCACGAAGACTGCCCAGTACTGCTATAAAGCAAAGAACACAGTATGTTGCCCTCACTTACGAGACAAGCTTGTCCTTAACCTGTTAGTTCTTTGGACAACATTTGCTATCGACTTAAAATTTTTTTTCTATCTATAATTCCATGTGGTCTTAGAGTCTCTGTGTTTAAATTTTCTTCTGTGATAGAACACTTTTCATTCCTACTGAATAATTTGTTTTCTTTCCATTAGTTTATCTACCGTGTGAAAAAATGACCTGGTGTGCTTAAGAGTTCCCAACCATTGTTTGCATGTTATTGGTGCAGGATGAAACTTCGTCCACTGAATGAACTAATGAATGAGTTGATGGGATGGACTGAACAAAGTCAAGGAATAATGAGAAAATGGAGGTTGGATTATTTGGTGCTTTTACAATAAATTCATTTCTTTTATTGTTTGAATGGCCCAAGCAACCCTTTTATAGTTAGCAATGTAATTTTTCCCGAGTGTATTTTTGGAACCTAAGGCACCTAAATGTAATGCAAGAATATGAATAGCTGAGTAAGTCATCTGCGGTCCAAACAGTAAAATCAAAGTCTTAAATCCAGGTTTTCTTACTTTCTAACTAGTCAAACCTTCGGCCTTGACATCAAACCCACACTAAAGGGCTTGAGGTGAGGCAGCGCGCCACAGGAAGCTGTCCGAGGGAGGAGCACAGCCGCTGCTAGTTCAGGTTTGAACTAGGTGACGTAAGAGGCAGAAGTTTGCAACAACTAAAGCAAACACAGAAAGAGGTCCTTGGTTCTAAAAGGACGGGAGCTCTGAAGAGGAGAAAAGTACGATGGCCCAGCTTCGAGAAGACCAGTGACGGCCTTCTCTGTTGGGATTTATGGCTTGATTTGTGAAACTCCCCCAGAAGGCACATTTTCTGTATTTACCTCTATTTGATAAAAGTTGCCTTAACAATATAAAACAAACCAACACATAAACCTTGAGGAAAAATCTTACACCATAAAAATTATTTGGAAAAGAATTATAAAATATTTCAAATTTTAGAAAAATACAGAGAATATTTGAAGAATCACATGTGTACCCAGACTCAGCATATATTAACATTTCCTCACATTTACTTCTCTTCTCTTTTTAAAATTAAAAAAGCAAATCCAGTTTTAGTTGAAACCCCTTTCAGCTCTAACCTGATCTCGTTCTTAATCTCTTCTCCCCAGTAAATTGTACGTTTACTGTTTCCCCTCTTACAATGCATACATTAAGAATATAGAGTTGTGCATGTCAAAATTATTTCTTTCACAAGGAGCCTGGGTGGCTCAGTTAGTTAAGCATCTAACTTCAGCTCTGGCCATGGTTTGCTCTTTGTGGGTTCGAGCCCCTGCGTCGTGCTCTGTGCTGACAGCTCAGAGCCTGGAGCCTGCTTCAGATTCTATGTCTCCCTCTCGCTCTGCCTCTCCCCAGCTTATATTCTGTCCCTGTCTCTCTCAACAAATAAATATTTTTAAAGATTCTATTTAAAAATTCTTTCTGTTGCAGTTGCCTTTTTAATATATTTTGGGGGTTAAAAAATATGGGCACCTGGGATCCAGTACATTTAATAAATTGCTGTGCAGTATTCCAAGGTCTGAGTATGCCATAATTTACTCACCATTCTCCTACTCCCAGGAATAAGAGTAAATATAAAATATATATATTTATAATATATAAATAAGAGTAAAAATATTTTGACCATTACAAAAAAATTTTAATGTCACTGCAAATATTTTAGCCTATCTCTCTATGCATATGTGTGAGAGTTTTTCTGGAAATAGAATTGCTTGGTGGGAAGGTAAGTTTCACTTCAATTTTGCTCCATTTGGCTAAATTGTTCTCCAATGTGACTTCACTCTATAAAAGGTTCCTGCTGCCCCACATCCCTTGCAACACTCAATACTATTAGAAATTTTAAGACTTTGACAATATTTCCAGTGTGAAATCGTATTTCATTGGGGTTTCCATTTTCATTTCCCTTAACAATGATGGCTAACTCACTTACAGGGAGATAATCTATTTTATATACGTTTACTGTTTTACATCTTTTACACATTTTTTCTCTATTAGGTTGCTTGTCTTTTTTTAAATTGATTTGATGGAATTCTTTTTATATTCTGGATACTCTTCCAGAAAATATGTTTGTATGTTAAATATTGGGGGGAAAACTTTATAAGAGGTCAGTTCACACAAAAAAATTGACATCTATACTGTTCTGGGTTTTATTTTTTTAATTCCTATTTGACAATGAGACTATATGAGACCACCACTTTGATGATAGGGTTTTAAAAATGGCATTTACCAAAAGATGTCTTAGTTCAGATGCAGAGAATAGACTGTAAAATTTCAGACAGTATTAATCTATTACAGTTGGAAGTTTGTATTTTATACACTTTTTGATATGGGTCACTCTTGCCTAAAAGAATGAAAAGCCTTGGTAAGTAAAAAGTGCCAAAGTGGGGGACACATTGCCAAATCACCCACTGTGGCTGTGCAGGAACTTTACTACTAAGTAATCACAGATTTTGCAGATTATGAATTGGGAAGAAATGTAAGTGCCTGTGATGGTTAATTTTTTATATTGCCTGACTAGGCCATGCATGGTGCCCAATAGATATTTGGTAGAATATTATTCTATTGTATGTGTGTATTGTTTTTCAAGGAGATTAACATTTCAATTGGTGGTCTTTGAGTAAATCCAATGACCCTCCATAATCTAGACGGTCTTCATACAATCAAGTGAGGACTTTTGCAGAACAAGACTGACCTCCCCTGAGCAAGAAGGTGCCGGAGCCGCTCAAACTGCCCGCAGTTTGAAGAACTGATGACACCGGGATTCGTTGCAGAGACTTTTACTGGTTCTTTTCTTCCTTCTTCTTCTCCCCCTCCCCGCTGCTTGCTCCCCCATATATACCTGCCGCCCAGGCTGCGCGGCAGCTCATGATAGGCTGGCAGAGGCAGGGCTGACCCATTCCATGGCCTCGCATTGGTCGCTCACTCATCGCGGTATCTGGCCGGGGGGCGGGAGCACTAGAGGCCAGCAGGCCGTACCTCGCCATGTGCTCGGGCAGGGTCTTGCATCTGCCTCCTACAAGAAGGAATTCTGCTAGCAGGTGATCTTAGAACTTGAACTCCAACATTGGCTTTTCCCTAGGTCTTCAGTCTGCTGGCTACTCCAGATACTGGACGTGCTGGCTTCCATAAGCACAGGAGCCAATTACCTAAACTAAATCTCTCACTACATATACACATCCTAATTTTTCTGTTTCTCTGGAGAATTTTGACTAATTCAGTGCCATTTAGTATATGGTTACCTAAGTAAATACCTTTCCTGTTATCAGAGCCTATCAATATATTTCTTGTTGCAGCTGTTACATTGCACTGAAACTATACTTTTGTCTTCCTCTTCTATTTGGAAATGAAAATCTACCATAACTAAGTGTCTGTAATTATTTCTGACTTGAGGTTGTTAGAGTCACAAAGATGGAAGGCATCTGAAAGGTTTATTAGGACGTGGTAGATGCTTTACCCCTTTATCCAGGCTATAGTCTGGGTTAAACATATTTGGCCCTGAGGTCAAGTTGATAAACAGGTATGTTTTCAATCCTAATTTCTAGTTCTTGGTGATGGCCATCAGGAGGGGTGACTTGAGAAAAATTCTCTGGCCATTTCTGAGCTCAGCGAGAAAAAGCCTGTGATCTAGTAGTGACATTTATTTTACCAGGCAGAGGAATACATATGCTCTGTATTTGCCACTTCTGATTTAGGCTAGAAATGTAAAAGAAATTCTTCTAGCTCCTTGTGAGATAGCCCACCTCCCCAGGGCCAGGAATGCCACCGTTCTAGTTTACATTGATGTCGCTCTTTGTCTGAGTGTCCCTTGAGAATGTGCAATAACAGTAAGATTCTGGTCAAATATTTTACCACTGAATGGCAACTAATAGAAGAGATAATCACCTAATTCATTTTATTCTGGCCCATTTATTTTGAATAATTTTATTACTATTACTATACCCTAGCAATATATTTGCTTTAGAATAAAAGTACTGGGATTGTTTTGAATTTCTACAATATGTACAATCTAATCTATGATACTTAATAGTATGTTGCTTTGTTATTTAAGGTGTTCATGGCTTCAGAAAACTACTTGGGGACAAGACTGAGTCCTTTGCTTCTTTTGTGGTCCTCTACAAGAGCTCAGTAAATAGTGGCTGGACTGAATTGCTTCTAAGGGACTATGGAGTCTCAGGTCTTGAAGTCTTTGTATGTTGCTGCAGAGTGGGGGAAAAAGGCCAGAGTGTTCTTGGCATCACCAAGAGGTGTATTAGAATGAAAATAGAATGTATTATGTTACCCTTGAGGAAGAACATGTTCTAGTCACTACACTTCCAGAAAGCTATCACCGACCTTGGAAAAGGGCCAGAGATGGGGCAGTTTGGGTTTGATAAAGGTGCTGGAATAGCTTCCATGAGAACAAACCAAACTGGCTACTATCATGGCTCATTTAGAAAGCTTTGCTACCAGAGAAACATCTATAATAGGATATAAAGAAAGAAGATTCCGGTAAATAGTGAGAAGCCCAGGGGGATAGCTTCTCTCGTGCTGAATTCCTGAGAGATCCTTGAGACTGGGTGGCGAAGGCTCGCTGGGCCGGATTGGCATGTGTAGCTTTATCACAGATACAGCTGTCAGTCATCCTGAATAGATGGGGAGATCACCTCCGCCTTGAATGGCTCCCGCCTGCGCCTGTGGTAACAGACGCTGGTCACTTAAGGTGGAACACACCTAGCTTGCCTCCAAATAATCAAGTTTAGTTTGCTCCATGTCTTTGTTAGAGCAACCAGCTACTTTTAGGATTTTCTACCTACATTCAATTTTTTTTTCCTTGTAAGGGACTTTAGTGTTTTCTCTTTTTTTTAATTTTTTTAAAAATTTTTTTAATTTTTATTTTTTTACTTTATAAAGTTTCATATTTTTTTAACATATGCAATTATTTTCCATCATTGACAATACAGTAGTTACAATGACACTCCAAACAGAAAAGCAAAGTAAAAAATCAAAACACCAACTTCTGTTTCATGTAATTAGACTTATACAGAAATTAGAAGGTTAAGTAACAACTAGATTCAACTTTTTAATCTATCCAGCTTGCTAAACCAGGCTTAATTCTGACATGTACCTGCATCTAGACTCGGTGTTTCTTCATCTGTTATTCCTATGTAAGCACTACTGGGTCAATTACACCCATGTCAATGTCACTGTCATTTTTAATCCCAAGAAGTCAACCATGTCTTTCCTATGACATTGCCTTGGCCTTGCTTGCTTTGGTTCATTGATGTTTTTGGTCACTCGGCTTTGCCTTTATACCCAAGACAGAGATATTAGCCTCCTTTTTTTTTTTTTTTGCCTGCCAAGAGAAAGGAAAAGTAAGTGATGGATAAATCCACAAAATTGTGATTCATTCAGCAAGTTTCTTTTTTTTTTTCAGCAAGTTTCTAAAATTTAAGAACTACAAGAGTCAAAATTATGCCCTTTTCACAGTAGATAGCAGGCCCAAGGACTATTATTACCCCAGAGTTATACAAAACAGATAAAGAGAGCCCCAAAAGAGCTTGAATCAGTTAAAGAAGGATTGATCCTTTAAGTCACTGAAGGAAATGTATTATATACTCTGTGTTTATAACATTTGGAGATGATATTGAAAGGCAACCAGGTTTGTTTACTAAATACAACTGTTGACAGGCTGAATAAACAATTACTTTGAATGAAGCACTTTTGTTGTGGTTTTTATGTTCATTACATTGTTGAAGTAGTGTGTTTTTTAGGTCTCTTTCATGTTTTCAGCAGCGCATTCCAAAAGTACAGAAATTAGCTCTACACTTTTTCAGCTTCACCGTAATAATAATAGTACCTATTGAGTATGTATTATGAGCTCAGTCTTGATGTACATTTTCTTCCAGTGGATCCTCAAACCAATCCCATGTGGTTGATACTATTACTGTACGCATTTGCAGATGAGGAAACTGAGGCACACCGAAGCTAAATAACTTGCAGACATTCTCAGAAAATGGCACTGCAGGATATATTTACAGAGTCTGTGCATGTGGCCACTTGGTGACATTGTCGCAAAGTGCTGCAGGCCTCCCTTCTCGATTGTGTGCCTGCTTTGGAGGGTCCAACATAGGAGGCTGGTGACTCTCTACTCTCTAGGCCTTATTTCAGGCCAACACTGTTGTCAATATCTAAACCTGTCTCTTGATGAGATTATTCCTACTGGAACCAGAGCCACAGAAAGTAAAGTTAATAAATCTTCTGCTCGTGCCCAGGAACTTAGTAGACTGAATGTGAAAGGGGCCAAAGCAGATTTAAAGTGATTGAAATGACAAGAGGTGAAATGTGAGTGAAGTGAATGAATTACAAAAGCATGTATAAATAGTATTACACAAGTGCAGCAAATTCAATATCAATTCAATTTCTGACCACGTGCAGAGGGAAAACAAGGGCAAAGGAGCAGAAGAGTCAAGGGTAATGAATAGCTTTATTACTTTTTTTCATTGTGCTCCTGCATATGGGTTTGCGCTGCTATTTATTAACATGCAGAGGTTAAAGTTTGTGTAAAATGCTGATCATAACATAATGGAAGGCTAAGTGCCACCGTGCGGTGGAGAAGGCAGTTGGAAGTCAGATTCTAAAATAAAACAAACAAAACAATAACAAAAAAACCCCAAACGAACTTCTTCCCAGTATTGTAACGTACCGAGGGTATTTTAGAAATGAAAAATACAGTCTTTTTTAACACTCAGGTTGGGTTCTGTCCAGGGAGACAATTGTTCTGCGTAGGCAAGTTTCTTCCACAGTAATGAAAGGGGAAGTGAAAGTAGTGTGCAGATTCAGACTAACCCATCTCTTCTGTTCAAGGTGGGTAATATTCAGCTCTGAGTAATATAGAGAGACTTCACCATCTAAGCAAACAGGTAGTCAGATACTGATATTCTATTCTCTTGGGAGATAATAATGTTTGAACTTAGACAGGCCCAGGCCTGAGTCTCAGCACCAAGGGTCAAGGTGTGTCCATGGGCCACTGGTGTAGCTTCCTGAGCACCGCTTCCTTTCTATAATATGAGGATAATCTCTACCTTGGAGGATTATAAATAATACAGTACCTGTAAAGGGATTGGTAGAGAGCCCTGTCCACAGTAGGCCTGTCACGAATGATAGTAAATATAATTACATAAAGTGCACAGTTCCATGCCAAGCACATGGAGGAGCTCAGTACATGTTAGTTGAATGAGTTTAATAGCATTAATAGCAGCAATTGCACCTGTGCTGTTGTGGGGAGGGGAGGTAAGGCATGACCCATCTGTTCAGGGGATTCTTAATGAATAAGGCCAACTTTCATTGGTTCTTCAATCATAAGGCACAGGTACCTATTTATTTGAAGCATTTATAGAGCCAGACCTGGTTGGAGATGCTTATCAATCTTTCAGGCTAGGGGCTGGATCAAGATAGCTATAAGTGGGCAACGTAGCCAGTGTATAAGAAATACTGACACACATACATTCTGCTTATTAACTATGTGAGACTCTTCTTCCTTTACACATACCCATGTACACACATACACATGACAGTCTCTCCCTTATGTATTTCTTCAAATACAAGGACTTTTCTTTCTTCTGTTCATTCTCCTACTTTTTATAGAGACAGGGATACAGAGAAATGGTTCTGTTAGAAAAGCATCAGTGCCAGGGTAACACTAAATAACGTTTGCATCATAGGGAGCATGGAGTACTGTCATGTACTGTGGAACATGTGTCCTTTGGGGGAGCCACTGCTCAGCTCCAGCTGCCTGCTCCCATGATGAAATTTGAGCCACTACGGGAGAGTTTCTGATTTCTCAAGAAAAGCTGGAAATCCGAAGATTTATGTGAAATATACCAAGGTTCAAGATTGACACAAATATTTCTAAAACACCACCTGGGTGAAATAGTCTCTTTGCCAGCTGAGTGTGGTCCAATGGCTTGTGTGATTTCTCTTCCAGGTCTGGCTTCTCCAGGTCCTCCAGTGCCTTGATCAGTGAGATTGAGATTCTCCAGTACCCGGGTTGGAATCTAAGTGACTCCATTGTCTGAACCTGTATTCTGGGCTCAGTAGGCAGTGGGATGATCTAAACATTAAGGCTGATAACTAGAAATGAGGCACAGCTCTGAGGATGAGGCAATAGTTCCATGGATGGAGACTTAGTTAGCAGTGGGGGGGGGCATATGTCCCAGAGAGTCATTCAGGGCATGTCTGGAGTTCAGCAAGACATAATAGATGGGAGAGGTGAGAATGTGAGAGCAGACGGTGGGCGCAGAGTGTGTGTAGCAAGGAGGAGGTAGTCGATGTCTATCTCTAAAGCTTGTTCACATATGCTTAGCAGCAAGATTCCTGAGAGGAAAGGGAGGGAGAGGGGCAAGACAGACATGAACTAGAACTGATGTGAAATAGACGCAGCGTTAGAATAGATGGCACAACACAGTCACTTCAGTTACTGAATTAGGGCTCTCTTTCCACTCAGCAATCAGAGTAGGCTGAGCTCCAAAACCTAAAAAAAGGGGTAAGCCTGCAGGTCAGCTAGAACTTTGACTAGAATTCAGCTGTAAGCAAAGGGGACCAGGAAGCCCAAAACGTCAAGTGTGTGGAATGGCTCGAGGGGCCACCCACCTGTCTTTTCAGTGAGAGTAAACGTATTTGTGTTGAGAACATGTCTGCAATCTCCAGCAGGCGGTGAGAGCCCACGGCGGAGGGCTTGAAGGACCGATCCTGGGCTGTTCCTAAGAGTCCTCTCTGAAAATGACTCCAGACCTCAGGCCTTTGAAAAGCAGTAGACATGCTGACGACTTCGTAATTGATTGTTGAAACCCAGCATTTCAGCTGGCATTCACACCTACCTGGTGAACTGATGGGACGGGCCTCCCGGATATCATTTTATAAGAGGGACTGATAAGCTTCTTGGGGAGAGAACTCATTTGAAATGAAGAGCAGCCAAATAAGACCCCATTGACTCAGTAAGAGACTCTGAATGCCAGCAGAGAGGGGAAGATACCATATAGTGACTGCCCTGGAAATTTGGCTCAGGGATTAGTACTGACCCAAGTCCCACTGGACTCATGTATGAGTCCCATGGAAAGCAGAGGGTGTTTTCTTTTCCTTTTTCTTTTTTAATATAATTTTTTGGGAATTGGCTGACATACAGTGTATACTGCATGCTCTTGTTTTGGGGGGTAGATTCCTATGATTCCTCACTTACATACAACACCCAGTGCTCATCCCGACAAGTGCCCTCCTCAACGCCCATCACCCATTTCCCCCTCTCCCTGTACCCTCTCCCCATCAACCCTCAGTTTGTTCTTTGTATTTAAGACTCGCTTATGGTTTTGATTTCCTCTCAATTTGTAACTATCTTTTTTCCTCCCCTTTCCCCATGGTCATCTGTTAAGGTTCTCAAATTCCACATATGAGGGAGAACATATGATAATCTGTCTTTCTCTGACTGACCAGAGGGTGTTTTCTAAAATGCCCTTAAAAGCTGTTTCACCAAATATTCCAGCCCCAAATACTACTGTGTGAGTAAACTCTTAGGGGAGGAAGACACTGAACAAGGAGATTCGTTCCCAGCTCGTACTAGTCACGGGCACGGCTTGGACACGTAAGAACCCTAACTCGCCGGCTGCAGTGCTTGGTGGCAGACCTGGCGCCTCGGGGCGAAGGCGAGCAGCGCGGCAGGAGAAAGACACGGTTGGCGGCACAGCTGAGCAGAATTTCCCCAAAATCACGAAAGAGGCACACCTCGCGGAAACCTGGAAATATTGGGGCGATAAGGGCTTGGAGGAGAACCTGAGGTCTTATCTGAGTAAGCAGGAGGGAGACACACAAACTATTTCTGTTCACATGACCCCTGGGTGCTTACAATCTGCTGAGACTTAGTACAAACTTTTGTTGCATTTTTAAGTCAGAACATGGAACACCTGTGCTTTTCTACTATCAATTAAGTGTAGTCAGTGGATCCTCGTTTCTTGTATAATACCCAAGCGATTGTGACATCATTAAGCATCAGTGTCCTGAGGTTCTTTGACACTTGGAGTAGAAAACTATTGCAAGAGACCATTTTGGTCTGTGACATTCTTTATTACTTAGGAAATAAATAAACTAATTTATTTAAAGACATAGATATACATGCATGCATGCACATGAGTGTGCACACACACAGATAAAGAAAAACAAATACGTAGAAAGAGACTTAAATATGAACTGCTAATCATGAGATTCATTGTTTGAGACGCTATGGCTCACTTATCTCACTGATAGTGTTTATTGAAAAAGGGACTTCGTGGACCACAGATGGAAAGGAAAAGGTGTAGAAAGTGAAACAATGGTTTTTTTGTTCCCCTTTTAAAAGCAAGCCTGAAATTAAGTGGCTTGTTAAAGGGCTCATGTCAGAAAAATGCCCTGGTTTCATAAAAACAAAAATAAAAACACTGCAGATGAAGCACATTATTTATTTATTTATTTATTTACGTATTTATTTATGGATCTATTGCTGCAACCCTTTTCCGGAATAGGGTTTAGATCAAGAAACAGCCAAGAAAGGAATAGTAATGCACTGTTAGGTACTTCTATTATAAAATGCTTCCCCATATAAAGGGTCTGTTTGGCAGATACTTGCAGTCCTGTGTTTTTCATTGCAAGTGGCTTACATCAGTACTGACATCTTCCAGATGTTAGTAGCTTTGATTTTTTCCCCCGTGTTGCAAACGAGTTGGCATGGAAACAACTCTTCGCTGGCAACATGACATATGATTCAAGGCAAAATGCATTTTAACACAGATGAATAGTTCAGGAATCTGCCTTTAACAAAAGTCATTTTGAGAGCTGTTTTGAATTTGTTGGTGTTTTGTGACAACTTTTTCAACTTAGATGGGAGGAATCAAAGCATTCTGGGTTATGCAATGTAGCTATTGCTAAAGTGTGATTCCCCTCTCCTACTGAGTAAAAGCTTCAAGTTTAGAAATGGACTTTAGGTATAAGGAATCTATGTGAAATTTTTTTTGCTCATTGGAAAGTGCCTATTTGTTTTGAAAACTGAACCCTCTAAAACAAACCGAATGGGGATTGGGAGTCTGCTCTTGATACTAGGAAATAATGCTGTAATTATTTCAGAGAGTGTGGATTCCTTTCCCATAAAAGGACTGTGGAGAGACGGAGAACATAACAGATTCTTTTCTCTTGGCTTTGCTAGCTCGCATTGTTCACCTACTTCTCAATCTCTCTACTAGAAAGGCTGGGAGCACAGGATGTTCTTCTAAGATGCCCCGATATAGTTCCTCGGCTGGCCTCAGATGCTAGAGACTGCAAGGTCATCATTTCCTGTTCTCCCCTCCGGAGAGAGGGACGCACTGCCCCTCCCAGCCTCCTTTGGGGAAAGTGGGCTGCGTGACTCGTTCCAGGCATGGGCTGCGAGAAGAAATGACAGACACCGCTTCCAGGTCCAGGCGTTTAGTTGCCGGTGCAAAAGCCTTCAGCACCTCTTTCCCTGTCCTGGCGACGAGAAGCCACTCGTTCCAGATGGTGCAGCTGCGAACCACAGAGCCTTCATTAGCCCGGGTGCCAGCGACGACGTTGTGCGGCATCTCATAAGACTTCCCGCGAAGCACATGTGGTGGAGTGTGAGCAAGAAGCTTTTCTGTGTTTGCTAAGATTTGATTTTTTTGGTGTGTCTGGGATTTTGAAATTGTTCATTGCCTAAGAGTAACTCAGAGAAGGTTTGAGTTAGGACATTCTGGATTACGGACTCCCCAGGGTCGGGAGCCATTTCAAATGCACCTTTGCATCCTCAGAGTCTTGGTCAGGGCTTGGAGCCTAGTTGACTGAAGTTCTGACTAAAATATACATGCAATGGCTATGCTTATTTTTTTCCTGTTGCAATGCAACTTGAGTCACTTTGCTGACTGTTCTCTAAATGCACAGTACAGCTTTCTAAACTAACAAGAGGCCCAAGACACTACTTCTTTTCCCCAAACGTACCATTTAATTGCAGTTACATATACATTTTAAATAAGGACCTCTAGGAAGTGTGTTGTTTCTTTCACAACCTGGCAAATTTCTACAGCATATACCTGGTCTCATTTGCAAAGCCAGTTTGCACTAAACAATTATATTAATGTAGTTTCCATTATGTGTGACATATTAGAATTTAATACTCTATAAAACATGGCCACTGTCTCAATAAGGCATATTACACATGAACATGTAGTTCATATACTGTATATACTCTGATCCTTAAAAACACCACCTGAGCAGGAAAGCATAATGCAGCTACCACCCTAAGATGTACAGTCAGAACGCATGGCTCAGAGCGAGTGTTGTGGCATTTCCTAGCCTTATCACCCTGGACAAGTCATTTAACCTCTCTGAACCTCAGGCCTATCATTTGGAATTAGTAATACAGCTGTCCTGGGGATTAAATGAGTTTATATGTTGTAAAGGGGTTACAAAAGCATTTGTACATAGTAAGTGCTCAATATATTTCGCTTATTACTCGTATGTCACAAATGAAGCGATGAAGGTCAGAAGAGTTAACTAGCTTTCCAAAGATCACATAGGTAGCACTGACACCAACATCTTTTCTTGCCTGTGTCTCTACAATGCCTCGCTCTCTAGAGGCAGGATGGCTCAGTGACTTAAAACCACATGTGGTTTTATCTAAACTCTAGTCTATTTGGGTACAAATTGATGGTGTGCACTTTACCCTTTGCCACCTCCGTTTTCTCATACGCAGAAATAAAATGACCCAAATGTTCATTAGACTGTTATCAGAATTTAAATGTTTTCTATAAACAAGGATCAGTAAGCAGAGGGGTATCTGATGCTGAACTTCAGTTCCCTCCTCTCTAAAATGGTAGTAATACCCGGGGCAGGATGGTTGTGAGGATTAGGAGGAATGCAGGGTAAATATATGCTTGCACATAATAGGAGCTCCATAAATAACAGCAGCGGCATCCTACCTGTCACCATTTGCCCAGAAGTCTGGAGAAATTCTCTGTATGGTCACTCACAGGGAAAAGAGGAACTTGCCATGTGTCTTAGGGCCACAGCTCAGTGAGCTACTGCTTAGCCTGTTTATTTAGGAAAGTTCTATATTCCAGTCAGTGGCTAGATTGCGGCTTACGGGAACCACAGTGTGCTTCTCAGTGTCAATTCCAGAGCGATGCTACAAACTGACGGTGCAGGAGGCTCAGGCCACCAGCGGTACAGAGCGACTCCCTCGGCCACCCGGCTGTGAGCTCAGTACCAAGAATTCACGTAAGGAGAGACAGCACTAGGGGGCTGGTCTTTCTGCTCCGTGGTTTCCCTGCCGCAGAAGGGGACGCTGTGGGGAGTGACTGGAGTCCACACTGCCACGGCGAAGCGGAGAATGATTTCTTATTAGTAGTCCTTGCCGCATTAATAATAACAATAGCCATGAAGTAACAAAACAGTCTCTGTGTTTGAAATACAGGAGAGAAGTAATTGGCCCAGAAAGACATTATCAGTTGGAATGTTCCATATTCTCTTGATTTACCATCTTCAAGCAGTTCAAACAGCTTTGCCCAATAAACTTAAATGCCTAAAATGTCCTGCTCATGCACTGAAGCATCTTTTATATACTTGTTTCCATAGTTTGGAACACCCTTGTTGCAGAAATAAGAAATCAGAAGAGACCTAATTTATTTTACTGATATTTGAAGGTAATTTTTCCCTTAATGAATGCATCTGTTTGGATGAAAAATTGTCCATTAGACAATGCTCAAGTGTTTTTATGTTCTCTGTTTTGATTATGGAGCTTTTAATATAGTGCTCCATCCACTCTTTGAATTTTCTCTGCAATTCAGTCATCCACCAAAGAGAATAGACTGGAGAAAATGCCACACTGACTTTCCTTCCTCAAGTATTTTAATTTATTAAATAAATGACCTAATAGATGGCATCAGGATATATTTCTGTACTTTGTGCTGACTTTATTGAGAGCTAATCAGTTTCATAATGCTAATTAGATGTCAGCATTAGTGTCCTGTGCACGCATAGAGATAATGGCTCCAAAACACAGCACACAGTGCAGATCACATCCAAGACTCACTCTGTCTCTTGTGCTGAACACGATCCCAGGAATTTCTTTATTTGTTTCACTCTTCAAAGGGGCGGTGTGCTGTTTTTTTTCCTTTCAGACTCATGAGGGAGTATGTTCAATGTCCTGTGAGCAGAAGATACCCACAATGTGGGGAATTAGTTACACAGTTGCTGTTTCTGTCATATTGTTAATGGGAATTACACCCTGTGGCAATAGTTCACCATGGGCACTGGGAGGATGTAAAAATGCATGAGGGAGTTCAAAGAATGAAGAATACGGCATTGTAGTTTGGTTGGATTTTAAACTACCTTTGGAAATGAACACATCTTTGTCTTACATAAACACTCTATATGTTTAGACTTACTGTCAAAAATTGGTATGTGTTTCACTTCAACATGGGCTCAGTTTCCTGTGCTAGGAAACCATTATTTGTTAGTGATGCCGAGTTCCATCGGATCCTCTTGGAGAAAACTAAGTAATGATATTAAGTTGCCTGGCCAAGTGACTTTGCATTTCCTAAGTGTTTAGCCCACCATATCACTTCGTACTCTGACCTACTAGAGAAGTAATCTTCATGACCCTAACTTGCATAAACAAAGGCCAAACAAAGATCCACAAAGAACTTTCCCTTATATTCTGTTTACATCATTGAAATTCAATATGTCTCTCATAAAGGAATAAGTAAAAAGCATGTGCATATGTTACAGTGTTTTATTTTTTAAGTCATTCGTTTATACACTGTATAAAGCTCCAGGACTCCCTCTTCCCCTGACCCTCAAGAAACCTACTTCCCACTAAACTCTAAATTTAAGAAAAAATTAAATGGAGCTTTTCAAGCAGAGGTAGGGAGGCTGGACAGGAGAATCCTTTGACCACCTCCCAAGGCTATCGAGAGGGAGCCCTGGAACACATTGGCAGGATCCTAGGACTCCCAGAAGCAGTTTTAAAACCACAGTTGAAAACAATCGTGTGTGGAAATAATATTTTAATGGTTCTTCCTCACTAAAAGAAAGAACAATGAGTAAAACTGACCTTTTGGATATATACCAATATTAATAATTAATTCAGTCCTTCTTTTATAGCCCCAAACACTCATTTCCCTATCAAAGAGTTGCTGATCTACAAAGATAACAGTAAAGAACACTCCTTCAGTAGGTCAGATATGAAAAGTCTCCAGTGTTAAATATAAAAGATACTTGGTGTATGCCAACCCTATCATGGCCCACATGTACTAGTTGGGCAGGGTAGCCCTTATGGCACTCAGTCCTGAAAGGGCAGATACCTCTTCTTGATCTTCCTTGCAGCCCAGTTCTAGCACACTTTGTTGAATGAACAGATGAATTTTCTGAGGTCTGATCTCTGGCTTACACATTTCCCCAATCATGTTGCTGTAGTCTTTCCATTGGGTTAAGAGTATTCCTAATTTTCTCTTTTCTTTTAAAGTGATTCCTGATTGGTACTTTGAAATGGATAGCTCCCCCCCCCCCCCCATTTAATGTTGAAATATGTTGAAATTCCAGGAGTGGGATTTAATGGGATCAGTTGGAAATAAGATTTCCTCATTTTTATTTTTATGGTTCATAAAAAAATAATTTATTCAATCAGGGTGAACTCCTGCTGATTCATTATAGTTGCAGCAGGTGTCTTCAGAATGGCTCCTGAAAGGAAGTTCAAAATAAAAAAATCTGCAAAATAAGTAGACTTCCTGTGAGCAAGGCACAATGAAGTCTTAGTCAAGGCCTTTGTGCTCAGGAGTTTATAATCTCTTTAGGCAGAAAAAACGGGTACATAAATTATGACTAACAGTACAGGTAACATGTAAAATACCAAATTAATGATATCAAAAGTAAGAGGAATTCCGGGGTGCCTGGCGGTCTCGGTTGGTAGAGCGTGACTCTTGGTCTCAGCATGGGAAGCTCAGGTCCCACAATGGATGTAGGGACTACTTAAAAAAAACTAAGAGGAATTCAAATGTAATGATGCCATTTCATTCGGTCCCTTATGCCTCTTGTTCATAATCATGCAGATCTTGAGGAACTTAGACCCCTGTGCCAAAGATGCTAAGCAAAGAGAAACTGGATTGTCGCTCTCCTCTGGAATAGAGACCCCAGGAAGAAAACACTTCCTTATTTTCCCATCACTAAATCCCTGGCAACTTGTGCTTGGCACATAGTATCTGCTTCTTAAATATTGTTCAGTGCAAGAATAAATGAATGAACTGCTATGGTGCCCAAATATGTATTTGTTCTTACAAACCTTAAGTGCTAATTAGTAATTTTCAAATGATAGCCATGTTGATAGGCAGCTAGAAAGTGTTTCAGCACAGTGTTTCAGTGATTAGCACCTATAATCCAGGTATAAAGCTGGAAGTGTTTTTTGAGGTAGGGTTAAATGGTGGGAGGAGTTTGTTCTGGAATATTAGTTGTTGTAAGTATTTTGAACTATATACAGAATTTGTGCTTTTGGAATGCAGATTTTGAGGCAGTCTGGTTTTGACATGGAGAAAGGGTTATGGTAGCTCATAAAAACCTCCTCCATCTTAATTCAGGGTTTACAAAAGTGAACTTGCAGAAAGACAAGGACAAAAATTATTCTCATGAGCGTTGGTCCTTAACTTGAGAGTAAATATGTTTTATTTAGGTGGGGGTCCCGATGAGGGATAAAGAGTGGACAGAATGCTGAGGCCAATGAAGGGTGAGAGTTTGCTTACAGGTTTGAGGTGGGTACCTGGCTAAGTTTTACAACCTGCTGTTTCTCATGGCATATCTACAATTCTGTACATTGTGTTAATAATTACTGTTTTCAGCCTTGCAGTTTATCAACTGCCATTATGCAGAGCTCTTACCATTTCAAAAGTAGATTCAAACCACAAGAGTTAGTCTTCGAAGCATATGATTAAACAGATGCATTAGTATATATGAACATATATAATTAGTATGTATATAATACATCATATATGTATTTAAGCATTTCTTCTGTTTCAATAACTAGATCATTTATGCCTTGAAGTCAGTAAATTTTTCATTTATTTATTCAACAAATATTTACAGAGCATCTACCATGGGACAGCTAAGCACTGGGGCTAAATGATGAATAAGTCAGATGTGGTCCCCAACCCATGCCTGGTGCTGAAAGCCTGGAGGAAAGTCTTGTAAATAAACGCGTACACAAAGCGGCTCACTGTGTAAAGTGGTATACTATGGGGAGGACAGGTTACATTAGTGACATATTGGAGGAGCATCTAATTTGTACTTAGATTTGGGAAAGCTACCAAGAGAAAAGTACTGTATATAAACTGAGGCTGGAGAGATGAGGGGTTGGCCAGGCTGCCAGTCCTTTGCAAACCTTTCTAGCTCCTAGCATGGCATTGTACACAGACAGGATGCCAAATGATTTTATTGTTTTATTTATTTATTTTTTTTTTTTGAGAGCTTGCCACAGATCCAGCTTTGCCTAGCATTGGAAGAGATTCAAGGAAGTTAAGACTTCATTTCTACAAATTAGTTGAGAAAAAAGTGCATGCATTGCTCTTTAATTGTTTATATGTAAGAGGATGTAGTTCACAACAGCATGCATAGTACAGGCAATGAGTATTGTGGAACATTAGGGAAATGAGAGACTGAAATATGGGTGAGGTGCAAAGTGGATATGGGGGATAACAGGGAGGAAAAGAGACTTGAGATATACTATAGAAGAGATAGAATTGATGGACTAGAACTTGGCATTGAGGATAAATCTGGCCAGGGAGAGGAATAGTTGGGGAGGGAATGTCAGGTTCAATTTAGCAGAAGATACTTGTTGAGCTGAAGTTTTGAGTGAATTGTATAGAACATGGTACCCAGCTATAAGTTCCTGAGTAAAAGGATGGCAAAGATGTGTTAATGAGTTGCCAACAAGGCATATCATCTCTCCTCAACTTAAAGCCCTATCACTACTGTTTTCCCCTTGATGGGCATTTTGACTGACTTTTTACACAATGATGAACCTTCAGGGGGCCTCTGACACAAAAGTAAGCTGTTAATGGTCTACTTATAGAAAAAAAAAAGACTTTAGAAAGTAAGGCCTGGCCTCCTGACCACAAAGGGGGAGGGCAAGAGGGAATCTTTTCCTTGTTCAAGTTACTCCAGCATTCTGTCCAGCTTCCCACTCCCTGTTTATACCACATTTCTAATCCTTCAAGTCTCCCATGGCAGTGAGTCCAAGTCACAGAGCAATATCCTAACCGATGATCCTATCTCCGTCTCACTGTTACTAGAAAAGATATATAAATCTTTGAAGAAATGAAGATGAGGCCAGAGGAAGGAGTCCAAAGATGCTGGTTAATACGTATCGAGAATCCAGAGCAGGTGACAGGGGATAAGATTTATAATAACTCACGATTTATGAAAAATTTAGAGAATATTTTTTAAAATAGATAAGGTATTCACTGATTTTGAATGACCTCAGTTGTCTAAGGAAAACAGGTTCCATTAATGTGCTGCTCTTTTCCTTGAACCTGCCGTGGGGTCTTAGCACATGCAGTTCCCTCTGCCTGGAAGGCTTCCCCACTTACCCACCTCTACCTTTTGCCTGGCCTTATCCTTTTCAAGCTTCACATGTCAAGTCAGCTTAAATACAACTTCCTCAGAGAGACGTTCCATGACTCCTTTGAGTGCCTTTTATTATTCTCTTTTATAACACTCCACGCAACTTACCTTTCAGAGCATTTGTCAAAATGTGTATTTTGCCTTCAGTGTCTCTGACTTCTGCTGCATTGTGGACTCCATAGAAACAGGGAGCATTTTGTGTGTGTGTGTCCACCACTGTATCTTTGGAGCCTGTACCTGTCACAGAAGATGTCCCAACTGAATGTTATTGAGAGCATACATATGTGCAGGTGCTGCATGTAAGGGTGAGGGTTTGTGAAGAAAAGTGATGGGGGCATCACCACAGCTTGTGGACCAGCCAGTCAATGGCCAATGATCAAAAGAAGTTTCTGCAGTTGTCAGAAAATATGGATTTGTATTGAGTCACATTCTGAATTCCAAGATCAAGTTTAGGAAAGCTAGCCAGGTGATACTTCAGGGTTATTGACTTCCTGACATGAATTCCAAGATAGGATTCATATTTTCTAGATTGGAATAGTTTTAATGTTCCGAAAAATTCCTGTCATTTTCTCCAGTAATACTGTGACTTATGACAAGGTGGAACATATTCTGAAGTAAGCATTCTGATTAGAAAATTCCAAAATTACCAACCAGTGAATGAAAGGGGACTTTTATTACCAATAATGAGTCTTTGCTCTTATATTCTCTTCTGACAGAAAAGGAAAAGTGAACCTGACTGGGGTTTCTGCCATAGACAAAGTCAAGATCTCAGAGCTATTAGCTTGCTTGTGTGGAGCCATAAGATTTGTGTTCAGAGGATTCCTCCTCACACTGTTGTCATAGCTTCTCATTTTCAACAGACGTTACACACCACTCATCACTCACTTTCCATGTCAGTACCTTATCAGCATCCTAAGCTGTGGCTGCCTCTAGTGGATGAAGAGTTTCCCAGCTTACCTAAAAGAACATCAATCATTCTTCATTCTTAGTGTTCAAACTTGCTCATCAGTTAGTAACAACACTTCCTGCAGCCTTGAAAATTATTTCTGAATAAACACAGGGCCGAGAACAGCTGAAATGATTGACAGCTCATAACTCCTCCAGTGCTTTATGTTTCAAAACCAGTGTGTATGCAGATGTCTCCTCATTACCAACGTTTGGATGTCACTTAATGTAGCTGCAGCTGAGAGGGGAGCTGCATGGGTTAGATTGTCAAGCATCTTAATGGGGGTTTTGTGCCTGTAGCAGACATTCTAGAGAGCTCTGAACCAGGGCTGAGATTTGAGTAGAAGAGCTATCACTTGCAGATCAGGTAGCTCACAAAATTGTGACATGGGGAAATTTGTTTTCAGTAATTCTTTCCCTTTCCCTGTGTTTTCTTTCCAGACCACCACAACCCAAGCAAGACTCCCCAGTGAGATATGTAGAAGCCTTTTGAAAAAAGCAGATGTCCTTCTAGCATCAAGGATTAATCACCAACACACACACCCTCCCTCGCTGTCTCTCTCCCCACACTCCACCCCCTAGTCTGGGACTTCTCACTACTCGAGCAGAGATTGAGATGGGAATGGGTGAGGATGAACACAGGAGGTTAGGAGGAGAGAGGGTGATGGATTCATTAAATACCAAATTCCTGATAGTGGGTAAAATCTGATCATGAGTTTTTGTTCCAAGAATCTGATGGCTTAATCTGATGACAGTGCCCTTCCTGGAGGGGGTATTAAGAATCTCCTGCTGGTTTGAGGGGCATATATTTAGGACAGGATGAGGTTTTGAGGTTCCTTCCATCATTTGATAGGGGTGTCAGTCTTTTTTGTCTGTGGATGCCAACCACTATTTGCAAAATTTGGAAAGACTGTGATGGCTGCCTTCTGTTTTTAACTAGTTCTGTATTGGATTTCATCAGATTCTGCCACTGCCTAAGGAGTATATTCAGTATTCACTTGGGCAGTGGCAGCAAGCCTATTGGCATGGAAGAATGATCATAGAACTCAACAATGCATAACTAACAGTCAAGCTCATGGCTCAAGTTCTGGGAAATTTCATCCATTATCAGTTACCCTCAACACTAGAAGAGCTTAAGGCCTAACAACCACTTATATGGTATAATTTTCAGGGCACTGAAATCAGTAAGGGCACCAGATTCATAAACAACCAGCTCCGCTAGATTTTTAACTCCTTAAAAACTAGGACTATGTCTTGTTTACCACTGTCTTGCCACAGAATAGCACAGTACTGGGCCTAGAGTAAGAAAATGATAAATGGTGGTCGAATGAACAATACTCTCTTTGACTCCCTTCTTCAAACCCTTCACCTTCCTCTCATTTGCAACTCTGCTCAACCCCTACTTTTAATAAATGCACTTAAAATGGCAGTGAAGTTTTAGATTTAGTAGATATTAATTTGAATAAAATCCAAAAATTTTCTTTACTGACAGCACAGTGATTTGAGTAAATGCCTTCTATGTCTATTTGGAACAGAAGCAGGGATAATGACAAAATAAGAGTAGCAAGAAATAGAGAACACACTGCTCATGGGAAATACCAGGGCCATTATTCACAGTGCCTTGCACTCTGGGTAATGAGGAGAACCCTGACGGTCAAAATGTTATGGGTTTTAAAATGTTAGTTTTTGTATCTGAATAAGATGGTTCTATAACTCTGCTACCAAAAGAAGGTGATTTTTTCATTCATTCATTTCAAAATATTAAAATCTTTCTAAACATTAGGCACTGTCTTAGATAATAATGATACAAAATTAATAGAATGTGATTCTGGTCTATGATAATCTAGGGGAGGCATATATGCAGTGTATTAACAAAAAAAATGGTTCAGGGAGAAAAAAAGGCATCATGAAGCACAGTCTATAATAAAAATTTTTTTTTTTAAACTCCACAGGCTTATGGGACAAATACTGGGCCAAGACCAAACCTTCTTACTCGGTCAGACCATAAGTCTGGTATTGTGGTTGTGGAATGTTCTTATAGTTGTAAGGTCAAGAACGTGAGTCTCTGAAGACCATATGTGAGCTAAGAACATACACCCATTCTACTAGTGAGTACATAATAATTGGAGCAGCCTGCTTTTCCAAAACTTTGTTAAGACATCCTAAATCTTAATTTGGGTCAGTTTTGGTATGTTCATTAGATAGTTAGATCACAGAATGGAAGGCTCAGCAAATAGATTAAAGGGACAAATAACAGAAGACTATATACACTAGAGACAAATAAACAAAAAGAATATACAGAATGAAATGAAAAAATACAAGTTTCTAGAAATAAGTGTGCCTTACCACTAACACTTGAAATATCTGACAGGCCCATATCAACAAGCTCGGCTGTATTTTCTCTTGGCTGTTCATGGTCTATTTTTCTCTCTAGACATCTTTCTTTAAAAAGAAAATCCAGATTTCCAGGGTTGGGCAGAGTGTGGGGAAGAAACGACAGGAGGCAGGCACTGTGAAGGAAAGACGTTCTCTCTGGAAGGAAGCGAGGGGCCAGAAGGCAAGGCTGGCTCCCTGGGCAGGTTTCTTTGCTGCCACTCCATGTGTCTTTTCCCTCCCACTCCTGTGGGCACTTACTTTCTTGGCACAGGAAGAATTGAGGAAAGTCACGACAAAAATCCTGTCATGTGCTGGAAAAGGAGAGAAAGTTTTAGATCTTTGCCTTTTTCACAAATGAAGAGTTTCATGGAAGTTGATGTGCAATTTTAGATAGGAGCCTTGCCTTTGTTAAAGTTACTCTAACGTTGTTTCTGTTTGTGAAGGTGGAGGAAGCAGGGAGTGTGGAACAGAAGACAACAAACATTCCTCCCAACACACACACACACACACACACACACACACACACACACACACACAAATGTGAAAGACAACTTAGCTGGCAGCCAGCATCATCTGTCCCAGGGCTATCTCTAAGGACTGTAGATTTATCTTGGCCTGACTTCAGACATTTCCCCTCTGATCTTCTACTGGAGACGTTTTTCTCCAGTTTCCTCACTGCCTCCCTTGGCGCTCATTAATTAACTGCTCCTCACTCTGTGACTAAATGTGAGCCCTGTGTTTGGCTGTGGAGACGACTGTGACATTTTGCAAATGCACACACGTGAGTGGGGAAAATATTTTGGGTAACACACAGGCAATGGAGGTCAATTCGGAAAACCCACTTTTAAAAACCTGTTGAAGCAGGTAACCTAAAGAGAAAAGAGGGGAAAATAGGCTGCTTATTTGGTGACATTTACTTATTCCCAACATGATATTTTAAAAGGCAAATACAGAAACTGGAACTTGCCATTTAATTGAGGTTCAGGTATTTCAAAGCTTGCTTATCTCTCCAGCCCGTCTGGTGTTTCCATGGTGTTCCTTTTCCGCTTCTATTAGTCTGGAACGTGGGTAGCAAGTTGATGAACATTTTTAATGAGTAAATCCTTTTCTACACCAAATTTTATAGATAATTAAATCTGATTTATAGGGCAGTTTTCAGCGACAGTCAAAGAGGGAGGAGAGGAAGGCCCAATTATTGGAGCTCTGAGTGAGACTCTAAGTGGGCTCCGCTTTGTTTGTGTAACCTTCCCAGCAGGGATGCTGCAGTGTCTGCAAGGCTTATGATACACAATAAGACTCGATGATGGCTTTGCCATGGGTTTTTCAGGTTTGTTAGTTTTTGGTTTCTAGGCAAGGAAGTTCTTTTGTCCAAGAGACAGATCCTCATCTTTATTTGTGGTTCTCTCATTTTTTACTCCAGGTTCTGCTGAAACCTCTCATAAAAAAACCGCAGAGTGCACCACGGAAGACTTTGCCTTTCTGTCATGTATTTGTTAAGTGTCTTCTATGTAGCAAATACCATCCCAGATGCTGGAGATGCAGCAGTCAACAATGCAGGCAGTTCAGACTCTTTATTTGTGATGTAAAACAGGCTCAGTGGAAGAAAATGTAGACAAAAGACAGTGTAATCCTTATAAGGAAATTGAGACTGTAGATGGTAAGTGGATTGGTCTGCATTACGCAGTTTGCCTGTCATTGGTGGAGTTGGGTATGGACTTCAGGTCTCCTGACTTCCAGTCCAGAATTTTCTTAATGCACTGTTCTCCTTTGTCATTTGTGGAATACATTAAAAGCAACAAAACTAGCACCAGCTTAGGTTTGAAGTGCCTAGCACAGTGCTTCGTAGCTTTATTTATTGACTTTGAAATACCACATTGGTTTCTAACAGCGCCTCTATTCTTTTTCTATTTGTATTCATCAAGAAATTGAAATTTTCATGTTGGTTTGAATTGTGGTTCCTGAAATATTTGGTATTGCCTGAGCTTAAACACACATATGATTTTATCAACCACAGTTCCCTATCTTGGCTCCCCTCTGAAATAATGTGTTCAAATGGGTTCTTGAGAGCCAAGATCACACCATCATCATCATCATCATTATTATCATCATCATCAAGAGATTCCTGAGTGATACCTGTGTGAGTTACAATATATACAAATTTGGAAGATAATGAGTCCTCTGTCATACTGCCAAACTCCACCCTGTTGCTTAACTTCGAGTAAGACGTCAAGAAGCATCTATGTCGTGGGCAACCTGCTTGCATTTCATCTTTGAATTAGCTTGCATCTTTCCTTTGAGTGTTTTTTCTGATTATAAGAGTAATATAAAGTTGCCTCTGACTTGCACATAATAGAAAATCTGTCATATAGAAGAAGAAAGTCCTTTGCCCAGAGAGAACCATTAGCAATAGTATGATGCATACTGTTTGAATTCTCTTACGTGTATACCAACGCGGGAACACACATACAGTGCTGTGCTGCAACGTCTTAGCTGGATGATATATTTTCATTGTCTTTTCATCTCCGTATATATAAATCCATTATCTTTTACATCAATTTTTAAGCTGCTCTATAGTATTTGCTGTAAGGTTGAACAATAGCTTATTTAACCAATCAATATCTAATATTTAGGTTAATAACAGTTACTCCTTATAAAAGTGAGTACTACAAAATTCATTCTTGTATATATTTATTTGTTAACCCAGAATTCCATGTTTTGCCTTTAGACTTAAAAGTCAATGTGTATGATCTGATACACATGCACAAAATATATTAACATAATCAATACATTACATATAATAAAATTGAGAATTATAATTTATATGTATTAACATATATATGATGTATATATTTCTTCCCATAATCAAAAAACTATCCCACCTGCCTTTGAAGGCAGTGTGCAAATCCAAAGAAGTCCTCAAACTACCTACTCATCTCTTTCAAAAATTTATGAAATTGTAAACTAAATAAAACCACATTTTTTAATCACTTGGCTAGGGCTATGTTATTTAAAGCTCGCTAAGTGAGTGGTAGCTATTAGCAAAACTGATTTAAAATGTAGTGAAGATGAAAAAAATTCTTTATGAATCAAGCTGCTATTACTCTAAGTCAATTAAATGAAACTCCCTGAAGGAAAAACCTAAGGATTCGAATTCCTTTATTAGAAGGATGTTATTAAAATGTCTCTGTGGTTTATTGATTTCTTTAGTTCTACTCCTTGAAGAATATGGGAATCACTAACAGAACTGAGACCAATACTAAATGCTTGGAAATGCTGGTCAAAATTGTATTTAGAGACAATAAAAGTAGCATGTCAATATGTAGGAGCTGGTTAGAGACTTTTCTTCAGACTACTGCTCTTTCCGACCAGGTATTCCCACTTTTTCCAACTGCCTTATTAATTTTTAAATTTCTGGTGGAAGAAAGGCCGGGATTAAAACTCACCGGACTGCTTCTTAGCTCCTTCTTACTGCTGGTATCTCATCACTGTTATGCTATCTTTTGCTTGGATTTTGGCTTTCTCTTCATTGTCATTGCTTGGCTAGCAACAAGGAGATTTTCACATTTTGTGCATGCTCTTGGTTACATGCAAGTCCAAATGTCATTATAGCCTCCTTTGTGCCCTAACTCTGAACTCTCTCTTAGCTCCATTATGTTGAAAACAGAAGCTAAAATGGTCTGCAAGGAACCTTGAAGGCAGTTGATTGCAAAGTCTTATTTAAGAGATGAGGAAACTAAGCCCGGAGAGATTTAGTGACATGTTTAGATTCTTGCCATAAATAAGAACTAGGACCAGAATCCACATCTAGTGGATTGCCTGACTAGTTTTATATAATGTCAGTGCACCTGTCAACCTCTCAGCATTTCATGCCCTTCTCAAAGGCTGGGTTGGCCACTGCACCTACGTCAACTTGTGTTCCTCCCGGAATTGGCCCCAAAGTCTGGCCTTCATGCCAAGAACTTTTGCTGCCTGTGTTACTTAGCCAAGGATTAGTGATTACTCCTTACTGTGGGATGAAGTGCACTTAAGCAATAGGTACTTTTTAAATGTTTATTTATTTTTGAGAGAGAGAGAGAGCAAGCACAGAGGGGCAGAGAGAAAGGGGGACAGAGGATCTGAAGCAGGCTCCACTCTGACAGCAGTGAGCCTGATGTGGGGCTCAAACTTGCAAACTGCGAGATCATCAACTGAGCCGAAGTCAGATGCTCAACTGACTGAGCCACCCAGGTGCCCCTCAAGCAATAGTTTTTTAAGGCAACTTTTTCAATGTCAGTGTTGGTCCTGTGTGTAAAATTCTTCTGATCCTCTGACTGATGACTTCTGTCTCTTTGAGGCTCTCTTGCCTTTGTGAGGAGATAAGCCCCGGGCATTATTTTCTATTTTAATGTCTGTGTGAATGGTCAGCACCCTAAATTCAGCTATTCAAGAAACATTGTATATATTAATAGGAATTGGTCTAAAATTAACATCCCTAATGAACAGAATTATACACTTTGTCTTTATGCAAAATCTGTGGATGTTCAAGGCCATGGGGGTGTTAATAGCATGGCTTTTAGAGGATGATTTGAGACTAGTTCTCACCACTTGCTAATTGGATGACTTGGGGGAACTTAACATAAGTGAAGCTCAGTTTACTTGTTAGTAAAATGGGGATAATGATACCTGCTCTGAAAGGTTGATATGAAAATTAAATGAGATGATGTGTTAACTCAGTGCCCAGTATGGGGCCTGGCATATTGTGAGCCCCTAGCAAATGTTCCTTTGCTCTCTTTCTCTCTTTCCCCAGTCATTTCTACTACTGAAAAGCCTCTGTCCGAGAAAAGGAATGGGAGAGAGTTGTAAAAGTCTAAAGACATCAATTTTAGTTTTTCTTCTTTTTCTAAATCAAGAGCTTTTGCTGAAGGTGCTGCATTATAAATGGACTTCTCAAAAGCCACTTGTATCAGTCGTCCGATCATTTATTCCTTGATGAGAAATATTTTGGTCTATTAGCAAGAAGAAAGATTAACTGCACATTAATCAAAAGCGTCAAGATGAGTACAAGTGTGCATATATCACAGGAACTGCCAGAGAGGTACCACAGCCACAGACTGGGAAGCACGCGTTTGCGCACCAACTTTGGTCTCAGCCTGCCGAAGCGGAGCCGGACTACTCAGTTTACTGGGCAACTTTAGAATGTTCTTAAAATTCCATATGTGCTTTTTTAAAAGAGAGGTTTATTTGATTTTATTCTCCCCCCTCCTTCTCCTAAGCAATTAATTTCTTGCTGGTACTGTGCCTGGAAACAGTAGGAGAAAATGAGTTGCTAGAAGTGCATTTCTAAATTAGCAATCATCTCAGTGATGTATGCACTTAGTCAATGTATTTATTTCTTGGTTATTGTCTGTTTTCTAAAAATACCTAGAGAAAGCTCTGAGTATCTTGGTAATTCCCTAGAAGCTAAGACAGAGCATGATAAAGGCTGCCTGAGTGCCATTTTGGGGTTCTTACTGCTGTTTCTGGGCTAAGGCAAGAGAGAGATCTTCTCAAAATAAAATGACTCTGCCTCCACATGGAAATCCTCTTCTGAGTAACATAATTAAGTTCTCAAAAACTTTAGTTAAAAAGTCTAGTTAGATTTAGGGTGTCACTACCCCCCAAAATTCTGTCTTTGAAAGCTTTGAAGGGAAGCCCCATTGAAAGCTCAGTAGTCACACAAAAAAAGGAGACTTCACAGGGTGTAAATTCTCTGTCGGGATGGAGAGTTGTTATTTAGCTATTTGCTACTATGCCATTATACCAGCATATAATGGGATGGAGTTATCCAGGAAATAGTGATGCAGGGCTAGAGATTCTGTGTGTGTTTATGTGTGTGCACATGCATGCCCAAGCACGCGTGCGCACAAACACACACACATTTAATCAGGCCGAAAAAGCTTTCAACTACCCATTTTTCCCCTTATTTTTGCCTTTCCTTTAAGGCTCACTGCTACAGCAAGTGTGTATGCAGACTCACTAGTGTATCAGGAAATGGAAAAGTGTAAGTTGTGAGTCTCTAAGGATAGTTGTACTGGGTTTATAACCCATTTGGAAATGTAACCACAATTTCATTTCATCCCAGAGACCCCCCTATGGAGCAGTAACAGGGGAGAATAGGATGATTCACCTAATTTCTTTGATGTAAATTTAAAATTTCTCCTGACAGTTTATGCTGGAAACTGGGGCTTGCATGCATCATCCTGAAGAATTTTTGCACTTGCCCAGAAACGTGGGCTAGAGAGAGCAGATGCTCGGAAATGCCGTTGACATTTCCAAGTTTTTATAGCCCTGGTACATAGCCCACTAACTGCAGCATGCTTCACACATGGAGAAGGACCGTTTGTCATTTTGATGCCAAGATGATACTCACAACTCTAAATGAAATGGATTACTTCTTTCCACCTCCTGCTTGGACAGTCAAAGTAGAGCCATTTCCAGCATTTATTGGTCACCCTGTACATGCCTGAATGGCAGAGTGGGATCAGTATTTGTTCTGTGGCAGGGGAAATGAGCGTCTCTGAAACTGCTCATGACAGGAAAAAGTACAAGTTTCTGCCACACTCAATTAGGGTATGATTTATGTGGCAAAGTGACTTCATTGAGAAATATACAAATAATAGTTACTAAAGGTGCCTTAAGTCTGAAACAATTAGCATTCAAATAGATGGAACACACTTATACACACTATTCTTTGCATTTAAACAAAAGTATTTACCTGGGCAACTCAGCATCTTGCCAGCTCTGAAAATCTGGACAGTTTCCCAGACAGTAGATATTTTGCATTTTGAGTTATAGGCATTATAGTCAGAAAATCTCTATGGCAGTTCTCCCAGCATTCAGAGAACTATTCCTTTATGCAATACTCAACACTTGAACATCACCAAACATACATTGGGGTCAAAAGTTCTATAATTTGGCTTCTGGATAAATGAGAGTGGCCAGGGACGTGGTTAGAATCAAGTGTCTACTTGTCTGGAACCTTAACATAGTGGCAAAAATTAATCAATTCTCCAAATATTTATGTTATGCCTACTCTGACCAAAAGTATTCTGGAAGTCACATTGCCTTCTCTGGCCTGCATGTCTAAAGGGTTCTGTAATCTTAACATATCTGGCAAATACATGTGAGATGATACTAACAGAGCAAGTTTTGTTCTGAGTGTATAGAACAGACGTCATTATCCTCTGCCTTGGACTTACAGATTTGTAGAGCAGGTGTCCCTGGGACCTTTCCAAGGGCAGGCAAGTAGGTAGGTCTCCACTGGGAAGCTAGAATCTGTGCCAGACAAATTCCTCTAAGAGATAAGGTTTTTTGTCAACCCGGGAGACCCAGAAGCTGCCCATGCTGCGATTACCCCCTTCATCACCCTTTAGCCACCTGCGATTCACCCAGTAACCATCTGATGGGCTCATTTGCCTTGAACTGGAGAGCTAGGCTGCTTGATTCCACCTGGAAGTTTGATTCCAATTCCAACCTTCAGGTCGATACTGGTCCCACACAGATGGAAATGAGTGGAAGGCAGCTGCTCAATGGCACAGTCTCGTCTTATTGACTTTCTACCCTACCTCTCACCTCCCTTGTGAATAAAACTATCTTGAATCTCACTTCCAGTAACTGGGGTAAATCCTTGGTGCTTCTGAATTTACTGTCAGCCTCTGCTCCATATCCTAGACCCTCTGCTGCTATGATCCTGTCCTGCCACCTGATCATTTTACGGACCTAAACTTCACTGCTTATGGTTGGCGCCTTTTACCTGTTGCCAGATTTCCCTGATATCGACTCTGCCTGCTGCCAGCCCAGCTCCTGATGCTGCATTTGCCTTCTCTGCCAGCACACCTGTTGCTCACTACCGACCCTCCCCTGATGCACATTTGCCATCTGCCTGGACTTTCTCCTGCTGATTTCTTGCTGCTGGGAATGTGTCCTGCCCTCTGTGTCTGTAACTGTGGTCAGAACATAATTTTCTAACAACAAACAGGCAAAACTTTCAAAAGTCAAGTTATGAGTTTAGTTTCCTATCCTCTGCCAAGCCCTGTGCTTATCAAAATATATGCTTATCATACATTGTAACACAGAGAATATTTGTATAAAAATTCCAGCTTGTGAGATAATTGTCCTGTAGGAACAAATGAACAAATGGAGTAGCATAGCATCCATATCCCAAAAGTGAGTGTGATTAAAAGGTCTGGAAAGATGAAGTACATGTTATCAAATATAAATGATTTTAATATTTCTAAGGATGTTTGCTGATGGACTTTATCAGAACCAGATGGTGGCTGTCTTTCAACATGCCAAGGGATATTTATTAAGTGATAGAACACCTTGAAAGAGAGACGCGCTCATTCCTGCTGGGGGACAGGAGAGAGGGATGGAATGCCCTGGCCAGGGCCTTGCTGAAGCAGTTAGAAAGGAAAGAGCACCTTTAGTGAACCTGCATGTTTACGGAGAGAAGCAAGAAGGAGGCTTAGAGAAACAGGGAGGAACTGAGCCCAGGTTAAGGGCCTGTGAAAACAGCAATTTGAAAAGGATTAGGGGGAAGTGTAGGAGAGACCAAATAGAATAGAAACAAGATTAGATGGGGACAGTGAGGGCAGGAGAGTGGGGTGCGGGAAGAAGAGAGAGACAACAGAAACCAGGAAAAGCTGATTATATTAGAATTCAGTTTAGGGAGAGTGAATAACAGGTAGTCCTCAGAGCCAAGAAAAAATGTTTAATGGGCTGAATCAACAGGGTCTCCAGTTTAGTTTGGGAAACAGACCATCACTAACATGGGCTTTTTCAAAGCCAAAAGGGTTTGGGCCCAAACAGAAAAAGATATCTTTATTCATAGACCTAAGGATCGGAGGAGAGATCTTGACTAATGGCTGGCAGAGATCCCAGGGAAGATTTAGGAAAAATCAAGTCTAGGTCTTAGGAGGGGTACATGGGTGAGAAAGAGAGAAGGAATCTGAGCGCGCAGCAGGAACAGACTATTGGAATCAAGCTTATGCTGGAGCAATGAAGAAATGGAAGCCCATGTTTGTAACTGGCTCTTACTCTTTACTGCTTTGTGCCTCAAGTGTCCTTCATATAGTAGAAAACTTGCATCAACTGTATGTAAATTGAAATAAACGGCAGTAGTAGAGTGGAGCAGAGGGGTTAAGTCACTAGGCTTTGGTTTGAATCCTAGGCTCTATTTTTTATGAGCTATGTAACCTCGGACAGGTTATTTAATCTCTACGTACCTTAGTTTCTTCATCTGTGAAATAGCAATAGTAATGGAATCTACTTTTCTGAATTTCTGTGCAGATTAAATGAGATAAGGTTTCTAATACTATTAAAGGTTTCTACTAACATGAGAAAGACAGCCTGTCAAGAAAGGAAAGTAGGGTATGTTTCCCTGCCTTTATTCTTCTCTGGATGTGTCAGCAGATAACTGAAGAGAGACCAACAGTAACGATTGGGGAATGTAACTAGAAGAGCAGGTTGTTTGCATTCAACCCTTGGCTTGGGAGTGGAGGGTATGCGGCAGCCTGTTTCATGGCAGGACGCAAGGGAATTATTTCCTTCCCAGGAGGGAGGCAACAGTCCAGCTAAGCCTTTGAACTTGTATTATTTTGATTTTTTTGGAGACCCAAACAGCAGAATTAGTCAAGGTCTTCGTATATTATTTCACCACTTATTTAACCTGTTGAATACAGCAAATTCTGAAAGATTTTAAGCTATGCATCGCATTTAATACCACATCCAGCAAACACATTCCTCTTGAAAATAAACCAGAATGTTTATGTGTTGAATTCTGTAAAGGTGATTTCATGTCAATGATAAGTAAGATAATAGATGGTGCTGAAAGAATTGGGAGGCTGTAGTACACTTGAGTGCTAAGGCAATTGACTAACGGGAGCTATGCCATTTGAGATATTCAGCCTTGGATATATTTTAGAGTTATGGATTTATAAGATTGTCATATATCATTTAGCTTGTTCCCTTCACAATTCTAAAGCCTTTTATAGGAGCTGAGGCCAAAGAATTGTTGGACACCACCAATTCAGCATTTTGACCAGCTACTAAACCTGTCCAAAATGGTTAGGTCAGCTACTATCAACCAAACAAACAAAAAAAATACCTCCTAGTATGGATCAGGCACATTTTGGAAGGAGTGTTAATCTTTTTATTTATTTTTATTTTTTTATATTTATTGGTTTTTGAGAAACCGAGCATGAGTGGGGGAGGGGCAGAGAGAGAGAGAGAGACAGAGACACAGAGACACAGAATCTGAAGCAGGCTCCAGGCTCTGAGCTGTCAGCACAGAGCCCAACATGGGGCTTGAACCCAGGAGCTGTGAGATCATGACTGAGCCAAAGATGGACATTCAACATACTGAAACACCCAAGCATCCCTAAGTCTTGACGATGTTATCAGTTTCTTTGCCTAAGGTAGTCAAAAGCTTTGGTGTGCCATTCAAAGAATCTGTAATTGTCTCAAGAAACTCCTTTTGGATTACATTCTTTAAACAATTAAAAACATTTTTTTAAAGCAAAAATTTCCTTAAAGTGAATGTTTTTAGGTTAGAATCCATGAGGGATGCCTCAGAGTCTGTTGACCAATCCCTGTGGTCAGGCTGTTCTAGCGGTATAAATGCCATGGTTACAGACTCTTGTGGTTGAGCCTAGTTCCTTATTAAGAGGCTTCTAACATCCCTTTAAGAGTTGATGGAAGATTTCTCTTTAAAGGAACTATGCAGTATATTCTGCTTGTAGCTTCTAGGGATACCATCTGTATAATGATTACAATCTTGAGAAGTGCATTATGGCCTCCACCCACGGGCAAAAAGCCTCATTGTTGGTATTTTTACTGACTGACACAGCAGAGCTGGTATTGACTCCCATCTGGCACTCTGGTCATTTTCTAATTCTGTGCAAAAGCCTACGGTATTCTCAAATATCTTCCCATGAACCCTCTGAACCATCTCATGAATTCCCAGGCTTGTTTGTCACGATGGCGAGGTAAATGCTCCACAGCACCAGATGATATGACTTGCCATGGCCTTTCGTGAGGTTTCTTTTGAAGTTTTCTGAACCCTTTTAAGATGGGGCGACCCTTCACATTCTGAAGGTGGTTGATGCGTATGAATGTAAGTGTTGATTTCAATGGCCTGCATTCAGGTAATGGTAGAATTCATAGATGGTTGTCAAGAACTTCTAGATTTTGCAATATGCATAGTATATACTTGCTTCTCTGTTATTGTCAGGCTCCGTGACAACTTGAGTACGTGCAAGGAATTTATTCTCTAATTGCCCTCACCATTCTGCCTGAGAAATATATTAAAATCGCCAAAAAAATAAAATATAATAAAAAATATAGGGAAGACCTGCATGAGCATGGGGAACCAGGAGAATGGTTATTTCCCTGCCAGGTACTTTGAACTAATATAGTTGTTCTTCTATAAAGTCAGAAGAAGTCATTGCAGGTTGTTATACAACTCTCTTCTCTGACATAGCAGGAGTGCTCTAGAAAGCAGGGAAATACCTGGTAGAACCCAATTAATGCTTTTAAATGTAGTGGACCATGAAACAAATGGGAACATTTTTTTAGAATTTCTTTCTCTTTGAAGGATAACATGTGTAGGTGTGTCTGCAATGGGAGGTTGTGGCAGTTTTGTAAAAAGACACACCACAGACTGAATGCTAGCTGAATCCTTGTGGCTATTTTCCCCAACCATAGGGCAGCACTGGAAAGGGGGCCTGGACAGCTACCCAAGGTAAACAGAGTGGAGAATGTGACAATAGAGAGCTGGCTATGGCCAGGTATGGCAACTCCTCTAAACATGTGCTTAGAGACTGACGTGGACTTCCCAGGGCTTGGGCACTTTCCCATTACTCAGGTGGTTACATCTTAATATATCCTGCTTTTGCCATCCTCCAGCATGAGGTCTGGAAAAAGATTTATCACTGTGAAGATAAAACGGAGACTGAGAGAGAATCCATTCTTTTTCTCCTAGGCAAATAATAAGGTCGGGAGAGCCGAATTTTCATTCAAAGATAAATAAGGGGCAACAACAACAAAAAGGGTTTTCAACCTAAAATTACAAGGAGAATATAGTGCTTAAAAGTTAAGGGAAATTTTTTTAAACAAATTTTTGAAATAAAGCACAAGTAAATTTATAACGTTTATTTTGTGCACCACATAGCAGTTTAGGATATATGGAGTTTAAGCAAAGAAGAGATTAAAAATGAAATGGGAGAGAAGACAGGAATTGTCCTATGTGCATAAATATTAAGGTGAGGAAGTAATGTAACAGTACTGTAATAAAAGAATCAAAATGTGCACGAGAAGTAAGCAGAATGAACACTGAGAAACTCATGTCAGGTAGTGAATTGAAGGGAGTTTACAAAACTTAGAAGGGTGGCAAAAACTTGTGGATGTGTAGAACTCAGTGAGGAAATCCAACCTGTAGATATTTGAGGTTCTTGAAGAAAAGAGAAGGAAAAGAAAAAGAAGCAACAATCAAAGTTTAATGGAAATAACTTTTTGAGATTTCAGGATGGAACAACATCTAGACACATGATTGGGAAATTTATGAATTTCAAAGATTCAAAAATTATTTCCATCATCATCTGTCAGACACTTAACAATAAAAGTCAAGCAGGTCTCTGAATTTTCTTTGATCATTTTAAATGCAAAATAATACTCCTGCTGCTGCTGAATGACAATGAAAATAATAACTAACACTTGCTGAGGATTGATGCATCAGGTACTATGCAATATACCTTTAAATAGGTAACTGAAATCTCCCAACAGGTTTTTATGTAAGTGCTTATATTCTCCTCATTTTATAAAATAATATTTTCAATACAGCTAAATAAAATTTTAGAACAAAAAAAAAAAAAAGGAAAGAGCAATGAGTCATAAAAGGTACAAAAACATGCCTAGCATAATTAAGACTAGCCATATTGGGGTGCCTGGGTGACTCAATAGGTTGAGCGTCCAACCCTTGATTTTGGCCCAGGTCATGATCTCACAGTTTGTAAGTTGGAGCTTCACTTCGACTCCAGCCTCAGTTCTGTGCAATCTGCCTGGGATTCTCTCTCACTCCCTCTCCCTCTGCCCCTCCCCCGCTGGCACTCATGGTCTCTCTCTCTCTCTCAAAATAAATTAATTAATTAAAGAAAAATACTAGCCATGCTAATTAAGACAATAAAGACAATTAAGTGAAATTCCCCTATCTTGACAAAAAGGGTTACATTGAGTGAACAAATGACGTAGAACCAAAAGCAACCTTCCCCTTCACTTTAAGTAACTCAGAAAGCTTAAAAGTAACAAGATAGGCAAGAATACTTCAAGCAAATGAAAACAAACAAAACTAAAGACAAATGCTATTTTCAGAGTAAATTTTAATGCAAAAGAAGTTTAAATGTAGATTTAAGAAAGAAGTCCATTTTATCCTGAAACAGGTAGCAATAGCTTACCTGTATACAGTATACAATCACTGTGGGAGACAGAAATATCTCTCTATATTTCAAAGACAAATGGCTAAATCACAAGTGAAGATATAAAAGATTTAAATGGCTTTGAAACAGGTGACTTAACAGATCTAACTAATACTGTTTCCCAAATCATAGATAATAAATTTTATTCAGGCAGGCAATTAATATTTTTAAAAATTTCAAAGTATATTAGACCAAGAACTTCTCAAATAAATGCCAAGTCACAAGAAGTGTGCAGGACTCATCGTTTCTGTCCACAGCATAAGTTAATTATAAGTGTATGAAAGAACTCCCTTTTTTCTGCTGTTTGGGAATTAAACAACTACTGCAATTTCCCTTAATAATTGCTAGATTAAAACAGGAATCAAAACTGCAGGTTTAGTAATTAGAAAATAGGGATACTGAGAACAACCTGTATGTATCAAAACATAAGGGAGCCAGTCAAAGTCATAATCATAGACAAAATCAATACACTTTATTGATTTACTGAGGAAACTCATAAGAGCAGCAATCAGATTAAGAAATAAAATGAGAAAAACTGTACAGTAAGACCTTTGTTTGCAAGGATCATTCATTCTCGAAACATGCTAGTAATCCAAAACACTCTGTATATCAATGTGAATTTCAAGAACCATTGGCTTAGTTGTGATCATGTGACATTTGGCATCATGTACTACTTGTATTGCAAGACATCACTTGTTTATCAAGTTAAAATCTATTAAAAATGCTTGCTCATCTTGTGGAACACTCACAGAACAAGTTACTCACAAGCTAACGTTTTACTGCACTTTGATCCATAAGTGATAAAAACATTTGATAATATTCAAATTCTAGTTGTACAATCTGTTGGCCAGTGAATGCTCCTTTATGGTGGTAGGGCATGTCTACTATACTTAACAGAATATTCATAAATCACTTCCACTAAATAAGGATAAGACAAGGATGTCTGTTATCATTGCTATTATTTCACATTCTTCAGGAAATTCTAGCCAATGCAACATGTCAAGAAAAATAATTCAGATAATAAGTATTATGAACATATTTACATATGATAGGAATTATGTAGAAACTGCAATAAAGACAACAGAAAAACTGATAAAATATAGTTCAATGGAAATGTCAACTGTAAATGAAATATAGAATTAATGTTCCTACATATTATCAATAATCAGAATGTAAATTAAATGAAGCACCAGTCACTTTAGAAATATAAAATATATATATCAGTAATAACAAGAAAGGAACTCAGTAAAATTTTTTAAAATGTATATGGAAGAATCAACATCTAGAGATAATCTATTTTGAAAATAACACACAAAGAAACAAGATTGGTCTTATCAGATGTTGTCATATGTTATAAAGCTATAGTTATAGAATCTGTTGCAAAGAAAAATAGATCATAGAACAGTCTAGAGATATCAGGAGACTCAAGTTTATGTGTAAACTAATATACAATAGAGGGGGCCAAAAATATTAATAGAAAAGAGACAGGTTGTTTAGCAGATGGTATTGGGAAAAATGTCTTATAGTATAAAGAAAAGTAAAACATGTATAGAGAAAGACTCCATGTAAGTTAAAGATCTAAATGTGAAGGTAAAACCATAAATCTAAGAAAATAATGCAGAAAAATCTTAAAAACACCTGGGTAGCTCAGTTGGTTAAGCGCCAGACTCTTGATTTCTGCTCAGGTCATGATGTCATGGTTCATGGGTTTGAGCCCCACATCGAGCTCTGTGTTGACTGTGCAGAGCTTGCTTGGGATTCTCTCTCTCTGCCCCCGTTGTGTGCACGCTCTCTCTCTCTCTCTCAAAATAAATAAATAAATTTTAAAAAAGAAAATGCTGAAGAATATCTTAGTATCCCAATTGTGGAAAAGTACACCACTCCAGAATCATGAGGTGGAAAATTGCTGAATTTGATTACCTTACACTGAAGATTTTTACTTAATGTTGGATACCATTGGGACTAATATCTGGAATATACATGAGCTTCATAGACATGAATAAGAAACAGATATGAACCCCAATAGAAAAATGGTCCGGGAATATATGTACTGGCAATTCATAGAAGAGAAACCCCTAGGGACTAATACACTTACAAAGAGATGCTTAAAACCATTAGTAATTAGATGAAGGCAGATTAAAATAACAATGACATATCCCTCAAGAACTGTCAGGTAGACAAAATGTTAGATGATACTGCTAAGTGTTGGTAGGAGAAGGGGCTATAGGAATACTCAGGCACTGCTGGTGGGAGTATAGAATAACAGACAACCTGCAACAAAGCGGCAGTACCTACTGAAACTAAATAAGGATATGCTGTATGACCAGTGATTCTACTCTTTATATAGAACCATTAAGTGAAATGAATGAGGATGTTCCTTGAAGCACTGTTTGTGGTGGCAGGAAGTTGGAGGCAATCCAGTTATCTATCCCTCACTGGAGGAATGGCTATATAAACACCGTGAATGCAGGCTGTGGAAAAAGATACTGGTTAGGACCAATGAGCAATGTGTAGATGTGCACTAACAGCAGTGTGGATAAATTTTAAAAACCTTGGGTGGAATGAGAAAAGCAAGAAAGAATGAAATTTATAACACACAATAGCATTTGTGTAAATTAACAATTCATGCACACAAATGAATATACATTTCACAGAAATGCATATGAAAACTTGAAAGAGATAAAAACAAATGAAAATTATAACATTTGAGGGTGAGGAAGGAAATGGGAATGGGAACTAGGGTTCCAAGTGAATGAATAAATAAATAAGAGAAGAGCCTTCCAAGGTAGCATAAGAGAAAAAAAATAAGGAGAGAGGGAAGGAAGAAAGCAGGGGGGGAAGGAAAGAAGGAAAAGAAAAAGGCAGTAAACTTAGGATGTTGGCAGGATATAAAGAAAACAATCAAAAGAAAATGCATGTCATGCTCTCAGATTTCAAACAAGGTCAGTTTTCAGAAAATGTAGCCAAAAATGTAATTTAGTTCCATTAAAAATTTGTGGGAGAAAGGTGCGCCTGGGTGACTCAGTCAGTTAAGTGACTGACTTTGGCTCAGGTCATGATCTCGCAGTCTGTGAGTTCAAACCCTGCATTGGGCTCTGTGCTGACCGCTCAGAGCCTGGACCCTGCTTCGGATTCTGTATCTCCCTCTCTCTGCCCCTCCCTCACTCACTCTCTGTCTCTGTCTCTCTTTCTCTCTCTTTCTCTCTCTCAAAAATAAATAAACATTAAAAAAATTTTAAAAAGTACAAACTATGAGACAGATAGAGTACTTTTTCATAGTTTGTCTATCTATGTGTTTGGGTTTTTATTTATGCATGTATATGTATATGAATAAAGGTAATATTTTAGTGGTTTAAGTATATTTGGTTACTTTGAATCTAAAAAATTTAATTCTTTTTTAATTTTTAATGTTTATTGATTTTTGAGAGAGAAAGAGAGACAGAGCATGAGTGGGGGAGAGCCAGAGAGAGAGATGGGGATACAGAATCCAAAGCAGGCTCCAGGCTCTGAGCTGTCAGCACAGAGCCCGACATGGGGCTCAAACTTACAAACTGTGAGACCATGACCTGAGCTGAAGTCAGACACTTAACCCGACTGAGCCACCCAGGCACCCCTAAGTTAAATTCTTATGTCATGGCACACTCAGAATTCAATTCAAGGTGGATGAAACTGTGAAATGTAGAAAGAAGGAAAGGAAGGAAGAAGAAGGAAAAAAAGGAGAAATTTACTAAATATTAATTTGAAATCTGGCTGGGAAAGATAAGTATAAAAATAAAGATAGAACTATAATGACAAAGACTAATCAATTTGATTACATAAATGTATAAAAATAAACTGTTAAGGTGTTAAGTGTTCAAAATAAATATAAAAGACAAATGTCAAATAAGAAACATACATTTGCAATACATGACTGGTAAAAATTAAATAGCTTTCTCAAAATGTTTTAAGACATGAGCAACTCAACAGAAATAAAGCCATTCACAGAGGGAAACTGAATGACAATCAACTCATGACAATATATTTAGCTGCATCAGTACTAAAATGAATATAAATTAATATATTATGATACTATTTTCACTTATTAATTTAATAAAAAATAAAACTAGTGCTGACAGGTTTTTGGAAGAGTAGAGGTATAAATTAAAACTGTTTTGTTAATACATTTTTTTTTCTTTAAGTAAGCTCTCAGCTCAAAGTGAGGCTTGAACATACAACCTTCAAATCAAGAGTTACAGCCTCTACTAAGTCAGCCAGCCAGTTTATTTATTTATTGCAGGGTGGGGGAGGAGCAGGGGGAGAGTCCCAAGCAGGCTCCACTCTGTCAGTGCAGAGTGCAGCCTGAGACAGGACTCGATCTCATGACTGTGAGATCATGACCTGAGCCAGAAATCGAAGAGTTGGACACTTAACTGACTGAGCCACCCAGATGCCTCAACCCTAAAACTTTCTTAGGCACAATGTACATACACACACA
>NC_043707.1:62618996-62628048 GCF_006229205.1 Suricata suricatta
ATATGTCATTTGCAGCTATCTTTTCCCATTCTGTTGGTTGCCTGTTAGTTTTCTTGATTGTTTCCTTTGCAGTGCAGAAACTTTTTATCTTGATGAGGTCCCAAGAGTTCAGTTTTGCTTTCATTTCCCTTGCCTTTGGGGATGACACACATACATTTAAACTTTAACTTTCTGTGTAATTTTTTTCCTATGAAAATAACCATAAACAAACTCAAAATATATGTAAAAGGAAGTTTATTGTGATATTAAAAAATTGAAAATAATCCAAATATTCTAAGTTGGTAATTAATTAAAGTAGGGCATATATATATGATTGCATACTAGAAGACATAATATAAATATTATGATTTCACATATTTAATAAAAGGCAAGAAATTCTTACCTCGCTTCTGGTTAGAGGGAAAGAATAATTCCTAGGATTTTAACATGTTAAGTATAAGCTCAATTAAATATAAAGGGGGTGTGTATATTTTCAAAAAAAGGACAGAACATAAATATGCCAAAATATTAAAAATTGTTGTCTCTGGGTGAATGATATAAACATAGTCTTAAATGAAAACTTTTATAATCAGAGGAAAAATTTAAGCTTAAAAGGAGTTATTCCTTTTGTTACATTACATAGCAAGACAACGTCTTGTTGGCTAGACAGTGGGCTATTTTCAATATCAGTTTTGAGTTAGTGAAAAAGAGTTTCTAGAGGGCTTCACAGCAGTTACAATGGAATTCATAGTAAATATGAATATGCCTATTTACTATAGTAAATATGTCAGCAGATAATTTTCTTAAATTGTAGTGATGAGCCAAATGGTATATTTGCAGTGATGGGATAATGCTTTTATTAGGCTGATTATTTTCTTGGAAATTTTAAATACCCAAATGAGAACAATGAAAAAGCTCACATTTGAAGCTTTCTATATAGATTAGCACTTTCTATAGAAAGTCCTCTGCTCTGTAACCAATCATTATTAAAAGATAAACCGAGGGGTGCTTGGGTGGCTCAGTTGGTCGAGAATTTGACTCTTGGTTGCAGCTCAGGTCATGATCTCATGGTTCGTGACGTCAAGCCCCCCATCTGGCAGTGCAGAGGCTGCTTGGGATTGTCTCTCTCCCTTTCTCTCTGCACGCCTTCTCTGTCTCTTACAAAATAAATAAATAAACTTAAATAAAATAAAATATGAAGTGGGCCATATTAAAATTTTTAAGAATTTATTTGAATAAAAATTGATTGAAATCCGGCAGCGCCAAACTGGAAGTGGTCAGGTATGCTTTAGCCTTTGGAAACCTGGGGCAAGACTTCTCCGGAAAAGGTATGGAAGCAAAGAAAGGAAATGACTTCATTGGCTATAGCTTAAAACCTAGTTGCCTATTTGTGAATGGTTGTCTTTAGGTTTCAATTTTGTAACTTTGAGGCATTTCCAGATTTAGATTCTGGTTTGCTCAGGTGGGTCGCCGAGGCGTGAGAGCCCCCTCAGTTGGGTGGCCTCCTCGTTTAATTAATTTAACAGCAGTAATGCAGTGAATGTATTTTCATTATTTAGGCCAGAAAACAGATTCGATTTTCTGTTTTCTGAGAAGCCAGGTCATTATCAATGATAATATAAGGACTCGGTATTTAAATCCTGTCCTTTATGCTTTTCCGCTCCGTGACACTGACTTGAACATAGACAGGAAGAATGGATCACCATTGGGATCAAAATATTTGCTAGATCCTGTGCTCTCCACCAGATTGGAGAACAAAGCAAGCCCTTTACCTTCACCCTTAAACTCTAGTTTTCCTTTTTCCTTTATTCACTCTCCTTCCCACCTTGTAACTAACACAAGTACACCCCATTAATTTACAGCTACTTTTGCATTACCGTGCAGAGCTAAACAGTTGTAAGGTCAGCAAAGTCTAATATATTGACCATCTGACCCTTTACCAAAAACTCTGCTAACCCCTGCTGTATAGGAAGGGATCGCCAAAACAGAAAGGAGCAGGCTTGCAGCATAGGTTTTTAATTGCTTCGAATTATCTTGATTTTTATTTTTTGCAGGAACAAAATCTCAAAGACATTGGACCTCCCTGGCATACATAGCAGAACTGTTCTTTAAAAGAGCTATTTCCTTAAAAAGAAAGAGACACAGTCTTGAGCTATCCTCTGTGGGGTTGCGCTGACAGAGTTACAATGAGTTGTTCATTTCCCAATGGACCCTGGAAGCTATTTGAGCAGGTAATATATGCCTAAACCCAATGAAAACCATTGACAAGACCAGTGCAGACAGACTTGGGACTTGGGCACATTCATGAGAATGAGAAAAGACTAGCAGCCAACAAGCATGAACGTGGGTATGGAGAATTCCTAGATGAAATGGAAATTTCAGAACACTAAGGGAAGGGCAAAATACGGATGTTTGCACGTGAAGCAACTAAAGGAATCCCTGGACAGGACGCTACTCAGCAGTTTCTTGTTATGTGTAGGCCGACACCCACACTTCTACAGTGTGAGACCTGGCTGTGGGAAAGGTTTGTGAGGCCTTTTTGGTTAGGGTACACTTGAGAGGCAGCAGGCTGTTTTGTCTCACTGTGGGAGAAAACAATTAAATCCCGGTAGGGACATGATATTATCTAAACTCTTTTAGAAATAAGACAACAGGCCCCAAATGGAGTTGTTTATGCTTAAGCCCCACATCACCCAAGCAAGACTTAATCACATTTTCAGCTCTCTCAGAAATGGAACCTTAAAGCAGTCAAACGGGAATTGCCTGATCAGCACTAGCTCAGTCACCTGATAGACCCCTGACATCCACTAAGGGAAAGTGACCTTGTAATAACCAGTCTGCCTTTTTGTCCAGTATAACTTCCTTACTCCTGCTCCCTTTTGCTTATAAAAGTCTCATTTTGTTCAGCTCCTCAGAGCTCCTTTCTTTCTGCTAGATTGGATGCTGCCCGACTTAGGAATCTTTGAATAGTACCAGTAAGATCTTTAAAATTCAGTTGAATTTTGTCTTTTAGCAACCCTAAGCACTCTAGGTGCTTTCCAACCAGATGGACAGATTTATGTAGGATCTGAAAGGGGATTCAAAATTGTGGATGAGGGTGTTCCAACACAAGAGGAGAGAAAAGCGGTGGGAGGCTGCTTTCAGGGGAGAGAGTTTGGGGGATCCAGGTAAAGTGGGGGTATTGCTACTATGCACACCATCCTTGAAGATGTGGAGCTAAGAAGGGGAGCTGAAAGCTCAGTTCCAAGAGAAGGGAGGGAGGAGGGCAGGGAGGAGGGCAGGGAGGACCAGCCAGGGGAGAAAGGGATAAAACTGTAGAAGCCAGGGGTAAAAAGAATGGAGTAAAAGGTGAAGAACAGATAGGGTGGTATTACTCATGTGTCAGGGGACCCCTCTATTTTTAAAGACTTTATTTGCCAGAGTTACAGTGGGACATAATGGATTATAAAACACAGTGCCTTCTTTCAAGGAATTGACAATCTGGGGTTGGGGGCGGTGGGAGAGAAAACATGTACATATAAAAACTAACTAATAGGACAAGGCAGTAAAAGGAATACAATCTACAGAATCATAGCAGGTGGTTTAACCCACGCAGATGTGAACTGTAAAATGTATTTCTTTTTCATTCCTGAGTTCCTTTTTAAAAAACATCTCAGATGAGTGATTCAGTTAAAAAATGGTACCTAGGGCAGTAGTTTCCACTAAGGTTATCCTGAGGGTCATATCCAAGTGGCACAGATAATCAAAAAGACCATGTATATATTTGCATTTAAAGTGGTATGATTTACATGTTTTTGCATATCCACACGTACTATGCATATAATTATGTCGACAGTAAGGTCTGCCCTTACACACAATATTAAACTTTCCATTAGTAGGCTGGAGGGAGTCAGTTCTTACTTTCTCTTGCCACCTTCTTTCTCACTCATCTTCTGTCATTGATCTAGCCATCTTGTGGGAAAGGTGACGGCAAGATGCATGGGGGGCTGGCTAGCAGACGGTGGAGTATTGATAGAGATTTGAGCCACACCCCAGACTGGAGGGCGCTAGACGGAGTTGGTCAGAGTGCCATCTTCCCACAAACTCATATAAGGCTGTATTTTCTGTCTTAAAGAGAGGCTCTATTAACAATTGTAAAAAAAAAACATATATATGTGCTAATACTGTTAATAAAATTAATGATTATTGATGTCTGTTTTCTTTTTCTGTCCTGAGAGACATAATCCCTGAAGGATGGGGATAAAGTGGTCACCATTTATTGAAAGCTTATTTATGTACCTGATACTGGGCTATTTTACATACTGTTCATCATTCTATATTTTAATACAATTAATTACCTTATGACATAGGTATTATTATCTCTACAGTTGAAAGAAATGAGATTTAGAGGTTAAGTGACTGGCCCAAAATCACATAGCTTGTAAGTGGTAGAGCAGGGATTCGTTGATTGGTTGATTTAATATATGTTATGTTCCCAGTGTATGCAAGACACCAGTGAGATACTATCTGCTGAACTCTGTGGGAGGTATGATACACAATTAGCATAGTTATTTTCTGCCTAAAAACGGTGTATTCTTTGGGTATCTCTCTTTTGGCAACTGTAGAACCATTCATCCAACCACTGAAGCCATAAATCCGGAAAGCCATCTTAGACTGTATCTACTCCGTTAATTCTCATATCCAAACAATCACCCAGCCCTATCAGTGCTACCTTATAAATGGCTCACTCTTCCAAACCCTCTTCTAAATATGCATTGCCACCAACGCATCTTTTGCTCACATTACCATACAGCTATTTCTTTGTTCTAGAGAAGGAGAGTCACTAGAAACGGTAAGGATGACATATTAGGCACTTTTGTTTTGCAGTGCTTAACATAGAGGCCCGAACAAAAAGGATTTAATGTTTATTTAACAAATTCTTGAATAAAGTCCTTACAAGTGAAATTTCAAAACCTAATCTGTCCAAGAGACTAGAATTCATTTAAATATACATATACTCTGAGAAAGTGTCCTGGGCATGGGACCATACATATTGCCATGTCTATATGTGGTATTTGTAGACTTGGACATTTTCAAAAGAGGTATCATTGTCAGGAATAGATTCACACTGGAGAGAGCCAACAGATACAGCTCATTCGATCGTGTAATGTAGTAATTCTAAATGGAAGCCTGGGAATCATTGTCGTGACCAACGTGATCCTAGAAACCAGCCTGAGAAAGAGTCTCCAGACTGAGACAAAAACCCAGATGCTAGAAACCCCAGTGAACCAACTTAGGATGCTTTCTGGTGATGAGCTCTTCTCATTCATATCAGTTGTTTTCTCCCCCATTTTCCAATGTAAAGTGTGACAGCCATGGTGAATTCAAGGCCTCTTAAGATATATTTATCATGGACTGATCTTGTGTCAGGGTATTGAAAAATAAGTAATATGTGGGGATTGGAAATTACTTAGTGATGCATAAGCAGAATCTGCCTCCAAAAGGAGAAATGGACACATCAGTTCCTTAATGGTTATGATGTGCTTTCACATAAACTGTCTCTTGCAACCTCATTTTCATAACTGTTGTCTCCATTTTACTGATGAGACTAAAGCTCAAAATTAAATGAATTACTTAGGATCCTACTACCAACGAGGGTTAAAATTTAGAACTTCTGATGCCAAATTTTTGTTCTCATATCACGTGACCAAGCTGCTGAGGAAATTAAATAATTAATTAGTCAACTCATTAACTAAGAAAATACTATAATACCTAGGCTGTTCTAAGCACTTGGGGTAAGTCTATATGCAAATTAGATGAAGATGTCTGCTCTAGCAACTCATTAAAGGAGAACCAATCTCCCTTTTTGCGGGAAGGCCCTTTATGCTGCGGGCTTTAGGATTCTTTCCCCTTAAGGACAGTAGCTGACTCTGGAACTGTCCTCAGGCTCTCATCATTGCAGGAGGCGTTTTGGACCAAAGGCTTTTGGGTTATTTTTGATTACATGCCATCAATTTGGCTACTGCACGTATCAGGTACTACAGAGTTATTTAAGAGCACAAGGCTGTTTGCCTTTAATTAATTTAAATATAAACATACAATGTTAGGAAAATTAAGTAGAAAAAAACACTTTCATGCATCATAGGCGTTTTGCAAACATATACAGTGTAACCTGATAATTACATTTTCCTTCACAAAACATTTATCTTTTCAAAGCCTTGCCTAATAATTTGATGCTTCTCACTTACATTTCTAACTGCTTGTGATTCATTTTTCCAGGCCGTTTCCAAAGGGATTGCCATGTCCCAAGTGAAAAGAAATGTTATAATAATGTGGTACTACAAAACAACATATAGTGTCTCATTCTAGCTCAAAGACTATGTGGGATCATTTGAATATTCGTAGAACTTACTTAGATAAAACAATATAATGCATTTTTTCCTAATCCCTTTCATTAATTTGAAGGAAACTCATCAAAAGATCTATAAGAGAAATTTCCAAGATTTTATACATATCCCTTGTATGTATCAAATGGCATCACCATTCATACTACAGGTGAGACAGCAGAAGATGTACATGCTGGTCTCCGCCCCCAGGTCCTGGCACAGAGTGCCTAATACCTTCGTAATTTCCTAAGTCATAAGAGCATCTCTTGTTCTAATATTTGACCTTTGACCCCATCTCTGGCATCTGACTCCTAAAATCCTTGTAAATTTCTAATAATAAGAGCATGAGGAGCATCTTTTGTTCTAATAAGGTAACTTTGGGTAGGCACCTAGATGGAGGCTGGTCCTCAGAAAGATCATGATTAGAAGTTTGGAATTTTCAGCTCTCCTCTCCCACCACTGGCCCATTCTCCAGAGAGGGGAGAGCAGCTGGCAATGGAGTTAATAATTGATCATGCCTACACGAGGAAGCCTCCATAAAATTCCAGCACTATGAGGTTTGGAGAGCTCCCAGGTGGGTGAACACATCCATGTACCAGGAGGGTAATGCACCCCAACTCAGTGGCGACAAAAGCTCCTTTGATGGGGACCTTTCCTCACTCTATGTGTTTCTCATCTAGTTTTTTGTTTTTTTTTTATCTGTATCTGTTATCATGTCTTTGAACAACCTGGCGAATGTGTGTCCTTAAATTCTGGAGCCACTCTGGCAAACAATCAAATCCAAAGGGGAGGGGGTGATAGGAACCTGTGATTTGTAGCCAAGTAGGACAGAAGTTGGGAGTAACATGAGGCCCTCCTGCTTGTGATTGGCATCTGAAGTGGGGGGCAGTCTCTTGAAACTGCACCCTTAACTTTCAGGATCTGATACTATCTCCAGGTAGAGAGTGTCAGAACTGAGGTAAACTGTAGGACAGTTAGTTTGGTCACCAAAGCAATTCTCTGACACAAGTGTCAAAAGTGAAGTGTTCTATGAGAAAGTAAAGCAGAAAGATGCCGGAGAGCTGTAGGTTTTTTCAGCATGCACTCCTCCCCACCCCTGCCCCATTCACTGACTCCAGAGAATCATTCTCATTGTGCCCTTCCCCTCACTCCCCCAGTTAGCAATTGGTGACTAAGTTGGCTCAGTTCTGGTCAGACCCATGTAACCGTTTTTGCTATCTGTCTACTCCAGGCAGACTTGCATCTTGTGTTTGAGTTATTACAAAAGAACAGGATTGCATCTCCTATCTCCAAGATCCAACCCCGCAGATAGGTGAGCTGTGAGGAATACCACGCTGAGCTCCAGCCATACCAAATTGTTTGCAGTTTCTTACATGGGCCCTATTCTCTCAGATTCCCATATCCAGTTCTTTTCCTTTCTATAAAGCTCTTTCTGGTTAGTCCTCCTAAAGTTCTACATTCATTTTTGATATTCTAGTCAGGGTCAATTCTCTCTCAAATGAAGCACTTCCCCTCCCCCTTTATGCCTTCCTTCCTCTCTTCACTCGGTTTAGGTAAAAAAGGGCTGTGCTCCTTTGTCCCCACTGTATCCAGTGCAGCACCTGATGCTTAACTAATTATCTTTCTTTGCATGTCCGTCTCTCTCTGACATTGTTCGCGGCTTTGATAGGAGGCATGAGGCATGTATCTCCCCAGCCCTTAGCAGAGACAATCACCAAATTCAGGGAATCCTACTGGATGAATAAACAGACATCTTTTAGAGGAAGGAAATGTCCCTAGGCTCAGAAGCAGGGTAGTGCTGAAGTGGCAAACCTTAGAAGAGGTTATGGGATGCTGTTCCTGGAAAGTGGTGAGGTGGCAATATTCGCTCACCTCCTTTTATGCTTCTTCTTTCCTGTCACTCTCCTTCCTAAATAGGTATAGAATTTCTATACAAATGACATTTGTTAGATGTTAGCAAAATAAGGATTGTAGAGCTTTCCGGCACTGGGAGTGTCTCTGCTACTCCTGGAGATTTTCTTGCAACTGGTTACTCTGGTACCAGCTGGTGGTAAACGTCATGGTCACAGTGTCCAAACCACAAGCCATATGCTGTGCCTGTAATCCACATGGAATTTCTTGATCAATCCTTCTTTTATATACTTTCAAGGATAAACTCTCCAACTTAAAGTATTTATTTTATTTGTATTATTTATACTCTCATGGGTCCCCTAAAAAAGCCAGAGGACTTGAACTTGCTTGTATTACTGATGTATAGGGCAAGTACACCTTTGTCACGTTGTGTATGCCGACCCAAGATATGGAGTAAACTTTTAAAAAATAAATATAAACCTGACCCGAACCGATGAATTTGACAATTTTAATTTCACACAGCATAAGCGCTGAAAACTATGATGTTTGACAATACCATGGAAACTGATTTATATTAATTCATTGATGAAAAGAATCTAGGAATAATTTCACTCTCCAAGCTATTAAACCAGGCTCAAACATCTGCTTCTAATGGTTTCTTTAATATCTGTTTGATATTTCTTAATAGCCAGCAAAAATAGTTGCCAACGGGTTTAAGGGAAAAAAACCCAGAAGGAAATCAAATTTACAATTGAGAGATTCTGTTATTTTTATACAAGAGCAGTCTTCCTTAGGAGCATAATTTGAGAACCATGAAAATGAATCACCCTTTTGGAACAAATATGTAAATAAAAAAC